>NC_045449.1:22437892-22489685 GCF_002776525.5 Piliocolobus tephrosceles
AGAAAGAAAGAAAGAAAGAAAGAAAGAAAGAAAGAAAGAAAGAAAGAAAGAAAGAAAGAAAGAAAGGAAGGAAGGAAGGAAGGAAGGAAGGAAGGAAGGGAGAGAGAGAAAGAGAGAAAGAAAGAAAGAAAAAGAAAGAAAGGAAGAAAAAGAAAGAAAGAAAGAAAGAAAGGGAAAGAAAGAAAGAGGCAGGGAGGGAGGGAGGGAAGGAGGGAGAGAGGAAGGAAAGGAAGGAAGGAAGGAAGGAAGGAAGGAAGGAAGGAAGGAAGGAAGGAAGGAAGGAAGGAAAGAAAAGGAAGCGAAGGAAGGAAGCCTGTTTTCTCTTTCCTCTTTCTGCCTTCTTGCTAGTTCCAACAAAGATGTGGTGGTGGCCACCTCCAACCAGGGAAATGTAGGCAGCATGCTAGGTCTGACAGAGTGAATGGCTGGTAGAGTCCAGGATACAGGACACCCTGAAGACCCTGTATCAGTTTGGACTCCTTCTATTCCTACTCTTACATGGAAGCAATAAACTATTTTGTTTAAATTACTGATACTTTGACTCACTGTTTCAGGCACATGTCAAGTAATAGAGAGTAGTACAAACCATGTAACAGAGGAATGCAGAGGAGAGAAAAAGTCATCAAGAAAAATATTTTTCAATTGTTTTTAAATTTATCAAACTCCTATTACATGCCAGGTACTGCTCTGGGCTCTGGGGATTCAAAAATAAACGAAGTTCTTGACCTTAAGGAGGAAATCCATAAAACAATCATTTTATGTAGAAATACCAATGTTAGCAATAATCACAGAGTGCCATGAGTGAACCGGAAATGGACACCTATCTCAGCCTAAAGGAGTCAGGCCTTTAACCTGGGCCTGGAAATCCCCATTTGGATTTTATTATAGTGGGGGAAGATGGAAGGTGGAAAAGAGAGGAGGGGAAAACCTGTTTGTAGAGGCTGCCTCCTTGCCTGACTTGCATTAGTCCCACTACCTGTAATTGCCACCTGGAAGGTTCTCTCTCTCCATTCCTAATCATTCTTGAATGCACAGGTCCCACCTTGTCTAGAAGACTCTGCTGAGACTCCACATCGCTGAGTCTGAAGGAGTATTTCCAATGACACTGACATCTGCAGCACTCCAGCAGACTAAACAGCAAAGAAGGTCACACATCAAGTATATTTGCAGTGTTGTCCTCCTTCTTTATTGTGTTTGTTTGTTTGTATTGTTTTTGAGACAGAGTCTCGCTCTATTGCCAGGCTGGAGTGCAGGGGCATGATCTCAGCTCACTGCAACCTCCACCTCCTGGGTCCCAGCGATTCTCCTGCCTCAGCCTCCTGAGTAGCTGGGATTACAGGCGCATCCCACCATGCCCAGCTAATTTTTGTATTTTTAGTAGAGATAAGGTTTCACCATGTTGGCCAGGCTGATCTTGAACTCCTGACCTCAGGTGATCTGCCTGCCTTGGCCTCCTAAAGTGCTGAGATTACAGGCGTGAGCCACCGCACCTGGCCTATTTTCCTTTTAAAAATACATATTTGTCAAAACATGTCTTTAACTCTGGATGCTGTATCATTTATTAGAAACTGCAGTGCTCATGCCCTCTGCTCATTCACATTGACTGCATGCGAAAGAGTTTAGAAGACTCTGATAGAGAGAACCCACATTCAATTAGTTTAAGTGTCATGATCATTGCTGGTCAGGGCAGGTGCTTGTTGAGTGCATGAGAGGCAGAGAGGGGGAGTTTGCTGGCCATTTCTGGACCTCATTTACAAAGTTGGCTATTCAGTAAGCCTTTAAGACTTGCCAGATTGGGCCACCAAGCAAAGATTGCTGTCAGGAATCCAAACTGGGAAAATAGATCATTTATGTCCTGAACGCCTCATAACATTTTTGCATAGAAAGGAGAAAAGGCACAGTATTTGGAATTGCCTCTCCATGAGTTTTTGATCCCTCCCGTCCCACCACATACACACACACACACACACACACACACACTCCCTTCCCCTGAAAAAGACTGTTCCTGCCCTGGTCTACAAACCCACGAGCCATCCCTGACTCTCCCTTCCCCTTAAAAGTGAGTCCTGTTGATTCTCTCCTCAGCTTGTCTCTTGAATCTATACTCTTCTCTACATCCCACCACCAACCTAGTCCAAGCCACCATTGTCTGTCACTAAGAGCCTTGCTACTCGAAGAGTAGACTAGGGACCAGCATCACTGGAAGTTGAACCCACCCCAGACCTAGATGTAAGGAATCAGAATCTGCATTTTAACAAGCTCCCCGGTGACTCATTTGCACATTAATGTTCCAGAATGAGAATGCCGCGGGAGCCTCCTAACGAGTTTCCTCCTCCTAGTCCTGGCTTACATTAAGTCATTGGTCTGGGACCAATTTGCTCTCTTTCTATATATTTATTTTTTGACTGTAATCTCTGACTCCTGGGTTCAAGCAATTCTCCTGCCTCAGCTACCCAAATAGTTGGGACTACAGGGGCACACCACCACACCTGGCTAATTTTTTGCATTTCAGTAGAGACGGGGTTTCACCATGTTGCCCAGGCTGGTCTCGAACTCCTGAGCTCAGGCAATCCGCCTGCCTTGGCTTCCCAAAGTGCTAGGAGTACAGGCCTGAGCCACCGTGCCCAGCCTCAATTTGCCCTCTTAACTTGAGAATCCTCACACTATCAGATAGTGCCATTTTTCCACTGTACTTCTCTACATGACACAGGATTGCTGTTCTAATTTCTTACAGATTATTTTATCCACAAGGTAAAGACAAAATTTCTTGTTTCCTCCCTGAGTAGGTGAGGGAAGATATTTTAGGTTATTTCATTGGAGGCTGTGGGATTCTTTTCAGGGTCCTGCATTTATGAAAGGGTTTCAGTTCCAAGTCCCCTTTTGAAGTGAGCCCAAGCCTTGTCCCTGTCCCAGCCTGGGCATGAAAACTCCAGCCCCAAGCCATTAGGGTTTGTGTTCTGGAACTCCCCCTGCCCCACTCCCACCTCTCAGCAGCCACAGAATCCACTTGGGATCTTTCTGCTCTGTCTTTAACCTCTCCTAATCTCTGCCCCAGGATTATTTGCCTTTCTTTCTATTAAACACAGACCCAGTGTTTGATTTAGTTTAGTTTAGTGTTTTTCGTTTATTTGTTTGTTTGTTTGTTTGTTTGTCTTTGAGACGGAGTTTCACTCTTGTTACCCAGGCTGGAGTGCAACGGCCTGATCTAGGCTCACTGCAACCTCCACCTCCTGGGTTCAAGTGATTCTCCTGCCTCAGCCTCCTGTGTAGCTGGGATTATAGGTATGCGCCACCATGCCCGGCTAATTTTGTATTTTTTAATAGAGATGGGGTTTCTCCATGTTGGTCGGGCTGGTCTCAAACTCCCAACCTCAGGTGATCCGCCTGCCTTGGCCTCCTGAAGTGTTGGGATTACAAGCGTGAGCCACCACACCCAGCCTAGTTTAGTTTTTAAAATGAAAGTCCTTTCTATGTGTTTATGGTGGAATTAAGAGAGGAGGAGGGAAAGGAGCCCTCACTGGCCCAACTTACTTATCCTGTTACCAGTCAGAGCCATCATCTTAAAACTGAGGTCAGATCCCGCTACTGTCCTGTTTAAAATGGGTCAGTGGCTTTTCTCCACGTTTAGGCCAAAGTCCAAAACGCAGAGTAGGCAACCTGGCCCCTGCCTACTCAGCTCCCCAGTCATTGGTGTGAGGAATAAAGTTGAAAGTGTGATAATCTAGAGTTTCACTGTCCCACAGGCGGCCACTCCAGACCAAGCTGTGTGCTCGGCGCATACTGGATTTCAAAGACTTCATATGAAAAAAAGAATGTAAAGTACCTCTTTAATTTAAAAAAATTGTTTTTTTGAGACAGAGTCTCACTCTGTCACCCAGGCTGGAGTGCAGTGGTGCCACTCACTATAGCCTCAACCTCCTAGGCTCAAGCAATCCTCCTGCGTTCACCTCCCAAGTAGCTAGGACCACAGGTATGCACCATTAAGCCCAGCTAATTTTTGTATTTTTTGTAGAGATGAGGTCTCACTATGCTGTTCACACTGGTCTTGAACTCCTGAGCTCAAGCAATCTGCCTCTCTGGGCCTCCCAAAGTGCTGAGATTACAGGCATGAGCCACAGCGGCTGGCCCTAATAAAATTTTATATAGATTACATGTTGAAATGGTAATATTAGGATTATTGTGTTAAATTACGTGGGTTTTTTTTATTTGATATACTTATTTTTTTTGAGATGGAGTCTCACTCTGTCACCCAGGCTGGAGAACAATGGCACAATCTCGGCTCACTGCAGCCTCCGCATCCTGGGTTCCAGCAATTCTCCTGCCTCAGCCTCCCAAGTAGCTGGGACTACAGGTACATGCCACCACGCCTGGCTAATTTTTGTATTTTTTAGTAGAGGTGGGGTTTCACCATATTGGCCATATTGGCCAGGCTGGTCTCGAACTCCTGACCTCGTGATCTGCCTGCCAAAGTGCTGGGATTACAGGCGTGAGCCATTGCACCTAGCTAAATATATTTTTAAAATTAGCACTGGCCATGGTGGCGCACAGCTGTAGTCCCAGCTACTCGGAAGGTTAGGGCAGGAGAATCACTTGAGCCCAGGGGTCCCAGTCCAGCCTGGGCAACATAGCAAGACTGTCTCAAAAAAAATGTTTTTAATTAATTTCACCTCCTTAAAAATATGGTTCCTAGGAATTTAAAATGACAAATGTGGCTTATGTTATATTTCCATCAGACATTGACGGTGAAGCACCTGGAAGCAAAAGTGATTGCAGACATTGGAACTCACATGTCATTTCTGTTTGCTCTGGTAGACTTGGGTGCCTCGGGAAAGCCCAGTGCTTTGAGAAGCAATTCATTTAGCGCTGAGCGACATCTGAGCTCATCCTTGACTGTGTTGAAGGGTGGGCAATCTCACTGGGGAAAAACAAACAGCCAAATCAGGCTTTGTTCTTAATGTTATTTCTCAGTGCTGACGACACCCCTGCTGGGTCCAGCCTCAGGGGACCCAGTGGGGAACTGATTGACAGCCATTAAGAAAATTGAACATCTCAGATCAGACATCAAGGCAGAATCTTTATCAAACTAGCATCAGACCCTGCGAGCTCTCCAGCTAGCAGGAAGGCTTGCCTCTAGGACCTTTGCTGTTTGTGATTATCCGACAGTCCCCAATCCTATTTAACATTCTAGAATTCGAATTGTAAAAAGACATCATTGTGTACTGCTGCCATTCACTGGCCATGTGGATGAGTGAGTTAACCAAGTTAACCTCCATGGCCCTCAGTGTTCTCATACGTAACACGGTGATGAAAATTGTACCTACGTCACAAAGTTGGTGGAAAAATGAGACAAGCATCAAGCCATGCAGTTAGAACAGTGCCCAGTCTACAGCCAGTGTTCAATGGAGATTCGTTATTATGATGGCTATTTATGTTTCACATGGGAATGTTTGTATAAAAGGAGTCTTTGCCTGCAGCCAAAAATCTTAAGCGAAAGCTGAGAGATGTGCTCCTTACGGCCTCACAAGTGCCATTTCTGGGTACTGGTCATGGGCCTGTTCTGAATTATTTTGCAAAATGGGATCCAATCCAAGAATCTTTACTGTGATAGTGGTCATTTATCATTTTGGCATTTGTCAAGCTTCCATTTCCCTTCAAAATAGTATCCCAGGCTGGGCATGGTGGCTTATGCCTGTCATCCCAGCACTTTTAGAGGCTGAGGCAGGAGGAGTACTTGAGCCATGGAGTTCAAGACCATCCTGGGCAACATAGTGAGATCTCATCTCTACAAAAAACAAAAAATTAGCCTGGTGTATTAGTCTGTTTTCACACTGCTATGAAGACATACTACCCGAGACTGGGTAATTTATAAAGGAAAAGAGGTTTAATTGACTCACAGTTCCACATGACTGGGGAGGCCTAAGGAAACTTACAGTCGTGGTGGAGGGGAAGCAAACACATCCTTCCTCACAAGGTGGCAGGAAAAAGAAGAGTGAGGAGTGAAGGGGGAAGAGCCCCTTATAAAACCATCAGATCTCATGAGGACTCACTCACTATCATGAGAACAGCATGGGGGGAACCATCCCCATAATCCAATCACTTCCCTCTCTCTATATATGGGGATCACAGGTCCCTCTCTCAACACGTGTGGATTGCAATTAGAGAGGAGATTTGGGTGGGGACACAGAGCCAAACCATATCACCTGGTGTAGTGGTGAACACCTATGGTCCCAACTGACTAGAGGCTGAGGCAGGAGGATTGCTTGAGCCCAGGAAGCCAAGACTGCAGTGAGTGGTGTTTGTGCTATTACACTCCAGCCTGGGCAACAGAGCAAGACCCTGTCTCAAAGAAAAAAGAATAGCATCCCAATTTCCTTTCGGGAAATAAAGCCTCCCTCATTTTCTGCGGTTGGTAACTCCTAGCACCTCTCCCTGGATAAACCCAGCTCCTCTCTCCCTGTCCTAGTATAGACAGGGGCAGCCCACAGAGCACTTTTTGCTGTGAGCTACCCCACGTCAACAATATTCTTCTAATCTTTTCCTTTGGGTATAAGTCGGTGAAAGTCCGTTTCTGTTGCTTGCAACCAAAAACCCCACTGATAAAATTCTTATTCCTTCCTTTCCTTTCTCCCCTGCTCCCCACTCCAGGCTTTCCTCCAAATGCCACCAGAATACAGAACAGACCACATGGTCAGAGGAATTGCACTTCTATAGGGTTTGAAGTGAGAAAGCAGCACATGCTCCATAAACAGGCCCTTCAGCTGCAACTGAAATGTTATGAGAGAGACAGATCCCATGATGGAAAGCAGTCTTTATAGAGAGAGAGAGCCGGATTCAAAATCCTGCTGTATGACCTTGTGCAATTACTTAGTTTCTCTGATCATCAGTTTTCTCCACCACGCCCAGCTAATTTTTGTATTTTTGGTAGAGACGGGGTTTCACCATATTGCCCAGGATGGTCTCCATCTCTTGACCTCATGATCTGCCCACCTTGGCCTCCCAAAGTGCTGGGATTACAGGAGTGAGCCACCATGCCCGGCCCACATTTTTTAAATAAAAGATATGTTTTAAGAAATTGGCTTACATGATTGAGGGGGCCAGTAAATCTGAAATCTTTTACTTGAAGTCAACTGATTTGTAGATGGTAACCATATCTACAAAATGCTTTCACAGCAAGGCCTAGAGTCATGTTTGATTACATAACTAGGTACTATAGCCTAACCGAGTTGACTAAGAAAACTAACCATCACAGAGATCATAATACTACTTTGTATCCTTGAGTATTAAGCAAGCTAAATGCTTATAAAGTACTTAGCACAGTGCCTGCCATTTATAGGAATGCAATAGGCAGTAGACTCTTTTCTGACAATCCTTTATTAGAACGGTTTTTTCTATTAACACAGGCAGGAAAGGGTAATATAATAGAATTCATGCACTGTCCTGGAAACCAGGCTCTATCCTAAGCACTTTATAAATATTAACTGATATTAACTGATTTCATTTAATCCCCCAGCTACCCTAAGAGTTAGGTAATCTTATTTAGATGAGGAACTAGTGATCCAGACAGGTTACGTAAACTGTCCAAGGTCACACAGCCAGCCTGTGGTATGCCAGTAGGCAAGTAACTGACCCTCTGAATCAGGCTGCCCATGAGTGGTCTCTGCAGCACGTATTACCCAAGAGAATGTCTTCCCAAGTATCAACTCCAGCTAAAACGTTGAGATAAACTGTGCCCTGCCCAGTCACTTTAAGGAAAACTCCACCCAATCCCACAAACATGGCCAGATTTAGCTGCCAGTATATTTTTGAAAAATATTTTAGGGTAGAATATCACACCCCCACCACACTCCCCACTCCACTCCACCATCTCCCCATGATGAGAAAAAGCCAACACCTTTCCATCTAAGAAAACTTGGCGGAGGTCTCTCCCCACACATAAAGAAGGGCTCCTTCTATGCACTTCTATCAGGAGTGTCGCACAACTAACGAACTTTCCAAACAAAGAAATGGCAAGTCAGAAATAAAATCATGCGCTAATTGTGCTTTTCCTGGAATGGATGACTATATAATATTCTAATAAAAAAGCTGGAATCACATTTGCATTTAGACAAAGGCTTGTTAGAAAAGAGATGAGAATAAAAGGAGGCCATAAGACCACGGGTGCTTCTCCCAAGGCCAGTCATTACTGCTCAGGGCAGGCAGCCAGCAAGTGGAAAGTTGGCCAATTTTGGTCAAGTCCAGAACTCCAGAGATGCCCCCTTGTGTCCATTAGCTCTCTCAGGAGCCCCCAATCCTACTTACACTATGGCCACCTAAGAGCATTCAGGCAGCTCCCATACCAGTTCGCAGTCAGCAGGAATTCTCTCTCACGGCAGGTGTTCTTTTTTCCTTTTCAGAACCATGCTGGAAATTGAACATTCAGTAAAATAGGGTGCTGTGATCATGTTTAAAATCCGGCCAGGTGCATGGCTCATGCCTATAATCCTAGCACTTTGGGAGGCCAAGGCAGGCTGATCACTTGAGTCCAGGAGTTTGAGACCAGCCTGGACAACATGGCGAAACCTCATCTCTACAAAAAATGCAAAAAGTAGGCAGGGTGCGGTGGCTCACGCCTGTAATCCCAGCACTTTGGGAGGCTGAGGCAGGTGGATCACCTGAGCTCAGGAGTTGAGACCACCTTGGCCAACATAATGAAACCCTGTCTCTACTAAAAATACAAAAATTAGTCGGACACGGTGGTGGGTGCCTGTAATTCCAGCTACTCAGGAGGCTGAGGCGGGAGAATCGCTTGAACCCAGGAGGCAGAGGTTTCAGTGAGCCACGATCATGCCACTGCACTCCAGCCTGGGCAACAACAGCGAAACTCCGTCTCAAAAAATAAAAATAAATAAAAATAATACAAAAATTAGCTGGGCGTGGTGGCATTTGCCTGTAGTCCCAGTTACTTGGAAGGCTGAGGTGGGAGGATTGCTTGAGCCCAGGAGGTCGAGGCTGCAGTGAGCCGTGATCACACCAGTGCACTCCAGCCTGGCCAACAACAGAGTGAGACCCCATCTCAAAAAATTTAAAAAATAATTTAAAAAATAAAAAGTTAATAAAATAAAATTAAGAGTCAAGGAGTTTCTAACTGTGACTGCTTTTATTTTGGTGGAAAATAATTCCAACATAACAGGTGTGGGGTCATAAACATATAGGAAGACAACCCCAGGTGTGACTTCCTCTTGTAATATGGAACATCTCACATAGGCCATGGGCCATGCATGCTAGGGTAAAACCGTGAAGTACAAAAATCTAAACTTGCTAGAGCTTGATGTTTTTCTTCTATCTTTCCTTGCTCCTTCTTCATATCAAAAGTTTTCTATCCTGCCCAGAAACTGGACCCCTGGGTCTAAAGATTGGGATCTTCTGGTTGGGCAACGGCTCCTCTTCAAGGCAATTTCAAAAGCCATTCTCCATTTGGTACCAAGTGGTGGAGATGAACATTTCAGCCAGGCATGATCCCAGACCCTGAGGATTAGCTTTGTGGTGTTTGAGTGATATCTACCGGTTACACCCTGGGGTTTGGCTGTCTCCCTTGTCTTTATCTGTCAATGTCAGCGTCAAATTAGAGAGAGAAACAGAGTAGGACAAGCCAAGGGCAGCCTTTCTGGGAGTTATGCCAGGCTGGCAAGATGAGGCAGACAGGGCAATGTGTTGGCAGTTCACGACTGGGTCAGATGATAGAGAAATGGGGTGTCTGCAGGGACATACATGGGACTTTGGGTTCAGAGGACTGAGCTAAGGTCAGAAGTTGGAGAGGTGAATTGGAGTCCATGTTCAGAAATCCATACTGGGTATGATGGTGTGGTCTGAGCATAATAGACAGGCCAATCACAGAGAGGAACAGAATCAAAATGCAACTCCCAGGCCTGAAGATGGAAAAAAAAAAAAAAAAAAATGGAGCGTATGAATAATAGTCACACACGTTTCATTCATTGGTTCTTATCCCTGTCAACTCCTTCAGAGTCACAAGGCCCCTGCAGTCACTCCCGCCCCACCTTCCAGTCACTTCCAGGCACTGAGAGGGATTCTCAAGGGATGGCCTCACAAATGGCTGCTGTGGCCCCAGTGAACACATGCTTCTGCACTGTTTGACTCTCCGTGCACCACCTGCCTCCCATGCACCCAGGCAAGGTGCTGTGTGCTTGAATGGCTGCAGTACCCTCTGCCGTGCTCACCATCTCTCCCGGGCCTTCCCACTGCAGGCCATGTCTATATCTCTCTGCCTGTGGGCTTTCTGTGGTGATGGGACCCCACTCCCTCTTCACACAGCAGGATGCAGGAGAATTAATAGCCCCTCTAGCTGCCCCATCCGCAGCGCCCAGCCAATGACTGAAGGAGATGCTGTAAATACCCCACCTTCTTCATCCCTAGGACAAGGTCAATTGAAGGGACATTTCTACATGGGCCTTCAGGATTCCCCAGGAAAACTAAGCTCCAGTTGACCACAGTGGTAACCTTCTTGATAATGCATGTCTTACTCGCTGCTTTTCCTTCCCAGTCCCACTTTCCTATGTCTCTACTAGTGTTTCCCAATACTTGAATGCTTGACTTTGTCTGTGACAGTCTAAGACATTTCCAGTCTCTCTCTCTGACCTCCTACTGTTGATTCTTCGCACGGCAGCCTGAGTGGCCTTTGTAATTTATATAAATATATATATATATATGAAAATCGAGTAGAGACAGGCTCTCACTATACTGCCCAGGCTGGTCTTGAACTCCTAAGCTCAAGCAATCCTCCTGCCTTGGCCTCCCAAAGTGTTGGAATTACAGGCATGAGTCTCCGTGCCCCGCCCTGTGTGTCCTTTGATAACATCAATCAGGGCAGATCATGTCCTTGCTGAAAACTTTCCAAGAATAAAAATGCAAAACCCTTCCTATGGACTGTGAGGTTCTTTGCAACCTCTGTGATCTGGCCCCTGCTCTACCTCTCCCTTCACTCCCTCTGCTCCAGCCACAACGGCCATCTTGCTGTCTTTCAAACACCCTGAGTTCTCTCCTGCCTTCAGTCTCGTGTGCCTGCTTTTCCCCTTCTTGGAGAACTCTGCACTTAGATCTCTGGGTGGTTCACTCCTTGTCAGTGTTAATCAAGTGTCAGATCAAAAATCACCTCCTCCAAGAAGCCTTTTCTGACTACCCAGTCTCAAATAACCCTGTTCTCAAACCCCTGCCCAGTTAGTCTTCAACATTGATGACTACCTAAAACTCTCTTGGGTATGTATTTGTTGACTTGTTAATTTTATGCCTCTTGTTCTGACCCTGGTGCCTAGAACATAGCCCAACACATAGTAGGCACTTGATAAGTATTTGTGGAATGAAGAATGATCCAACAAGAGAAGAAGAGAAATTAAGACAATGGAAGTAGCAATGGAGAAGAAGAGATCAATTGGGAAAACATATAGGGGAGGGAAGCAGTGATATTAGATGACCAGTTGGATGTAGAAGGTAAGGGATGGAGGCTGACACCAAGCTTGAGAGCTGGCAAGGATAAGGATGCTATTCACCACAACAGGGGGTGCAGGAAAGGGCCAGGCCTGGAGGGAAAGATGGTGAGTTCATGGGGACATGATGCGTGTGAAAAGTCCACGAAATGTCCAAATGGAGATGTCCAGCAAAGGGTTAACAATATGGGTCTGGAGCATCAGAGAAAGGAGGAAACTAAAGATTTGAATCTGGAAGGGGTCAGCAATCTGCAATTGAGCCTGTGGAAGAGAATGACGTCACTGGAGGAAAACATTAGAGAAAAATTTGCAAATTAAAATGCTTTCAGGGACCAAGAAAACAATTTAGATAAGAGAAGTAACTTAGATGAAAACTATAAAGAATGGTGGTTAGTGCAGTGAGAATTCAAAATTATATGTCCCTTCTTGAAAGACATTCATAGTAAACGTTATTAAACCCTATGCGGGCCAAGCAAAACAGGTCTTCTGTGGGCCACTAATGTGAAGCCTTTAATGTAGAATGAGAAGTTTCCCTGTGCTACTAGGCCCTGAGAACACCAACATTTAATGGGCAGGCATAGAACAAAGAGTTTCCAAATGAGACTGATGAGGAGCGAGAAGAGAGGTGGGGTAAACCCAGGAAGAGTCACGGTGCAGAAGTCAAAGCATTATCAAATGCTGCCGATAGGTCCAATGGAGCAGAGTCAACAAAGATTCCTGGATTTAGCCAGAGGGAGCTCACAGATGGCATGAGCAGGAGCAATGTCAACAGGGAGGGAGTAGAAGACAGAAGCCAGGCACAATTTGATGAGAAATCCATGGAAAATGAGGATGTAGCAACAGTAAAAGGATAGGCCTTACTTTCAAGAAGTTCATCAGTGAAGGAAACAGGATGGGGACCCAGTAATTTCATCCTGGATATGCAACAGAAATGAGTACTTGTGTACATAAAAATGTAGAAAAAAAATGCTGATAGTAGCTTCATTTATTTATTTATTTATTTATTTATTTAATTCTATTTTGAGACAGAGTCTTGCTCTCTCGCCCAGGCTGGAGTGCAATGGCAAAATCTCAGCTCATGGCAACTTCCATCTCCCGGGATCAAGTGATTCTCCTGCCTCAGCCTCCCGAGTAGCTGAGATTACAGGCACCCCCCACCACACATGTGGCTAATTTTTTTGTATTTTTAATAGAGATGGGGTTTCACCATGTTGGCCAGGCTGGTTTTGAACTCCTGACCTTAAGTGATCTGCACACCTCAGTCTCTCAAAGTGCTAGGATTACAGGCATGAGCCACTGTGCCCAGCCAGCTTATTCATTTATTTATTTATTTATTTTTAAGACAGGTCTCACTCTGTCAGCCAGGCTGGAGTGCAGTGGTGTAATCTCAGATCACTGCAACCTCTATCTCCAGGGTTCAAGTGATTATCCTGCCTTAGCCTCTTGAGTGAGGCTGGGACTACAGTTGTGCACCACCACATCCAGCTAATTTTTGTACACAAGGAACTCAGCTAGGAAGCTGGAGATAGTCTGTGTCTTGGATTTGGGTGGTGGTTCCAGGATCATATACCTATGCAGAAGTTCTTTAAGCTGTACACTTAAGATTTGTACAAACATAAGATGTGTGTATGGCTGGGCACGGTGGCTCACGCCTGTAATCTCAGCACTTTGGGAAGCCGAGGTGGGCAGATCACCTGAGGTCAGGAGTTTGAGACCAGCCTGGCCAACATGGCGAAATCCTGTCTCTACTAAAAATACAAAAATTAGCCGGGCGTGGTGTCACGGGCCTGAATCCCAGTTATTCGGGAAGCTGAGGCAGGAGAATCACTTGACCTCTAGAGGCAGAGGTTGCAGTGAGCCAAGGTTGCAACATTGCACTCCAGCCTGGGCAACAAGAGTGAAACTCCGTCTCAGAGAGAGAGAGAGAGAAAAAAAAAAAGATGTGTGTATGTAATACCTCAATTAAAAAGTGAGAAAATAGGCCAGGCGCAGTGGTTCACGCCTATAATCCCAGCACTTTGGGAGGCCAAGGCAGATGAATCACTTGAGGTCAAGCATTTTTGTTGTTGTTCTGTTTGGTTTTTTGTTTTTTTTTTTCTGAGATGGAGTTTTGCTCTTGTTGCCCAAGCTGGAGTGCAATGGCGCGATTTCGGCTCACTGCAACCTCCGCCTCCCAGGTTCAAGCGATTCTCCTGCCTCAGCCTCCTGAGTAGCTGGGATGATAGGCATGTGCCACCACTCTGGCTAATTTTGCATTTTTAGTAGAGTCGGGGTTTCTCCATGTTGGTCAGGCTGGTCTTGAACTCCCCACCTCAGGTGATCCTCCCGCCTTGGCTTCCCAAAGTGCTGGGATTACAGGTGTGAGCCACCATGCCCAGCCGAGGTCAGGCGTTTAAGACCAGCCTGGTCAACATGGCAAAACCCCATCTCTACTAAAAACACAGAAAATATGCCGGGCGTGGTGGTGGGTGCCTGTAATCCCAACTACTTGGGAGACTGAGGCAGGAAAATCGCTTCAACCCAGGAGGTGGAGGTTGCAGTGAGCTGAGACCATGCCGCTACACTCCAGCCTGGGCGACAGAGAGAGACTCCGTCTAAAAAAAAAAAAACAACAACAACAACAACAACAAAAAACACAGAGAAAATAAAGGAGAGAAAGAAGACATTTGGCTGAGGAAGAGACTGGGATTTTCTTTTGGAACCAGCTCAGTTCCTGCTTTAGGTCTAATGTTAGAGCTGCTGTGGACATTTTGGCACAGAAGAAAAAGTTCAAACAAAAAAGGACTATCACAAATTATGTATGAATTACAAGGGAAAAATGGTAATTTATTTATTTATTTTTTGAGACAGTCTTGCTCTGTCGCCCAGGCTGGAATGCAGTGGCATGATCATGGTTCATTGCAGCCTTAAACTCCTAGGCTCAAGAGATCCTTCCACCTCAGACTCCTCAGTAGCTGGGACTAAAGGTGCACACCACCACGCCCAGCTGATTTTTAAATTTTTCTGTAGAGATGAGGTCTCACTTTGTTGCTCAGACTGGTCTTGACCTCCTAGACTCAAGTGATCCTCCTACTTCAGCCTCCCAAAGTGCTGAGATTACAAGAATGAGCCACTATGCCCAGCCCAAAACAGTAACTTTATAGTAGAGAAAAAACAATAAACCAAAGCTAATCTCACCAATACTAGAGCAAACTGACATCCTGTGTCCACTGATATGATGCACTGGGAAGGACACAATATCATTTCAATGGAATTTCTGTCAAAATATAGAACCTGAATCTTATCATGAGAAAATAATATACAAGTCCAAATTTAGGTACGCAATACCATATAACTGGTCTTAATCTTCAAAATGTCAAGATAAAAAAATACAAAGATGGCGGGGCACGGTGGCTCAAGCCTGTAATCCCAGCATTTTGGGGGCTGAAGCGGGCAGGTCATGAAGTCAGGAGTTCAAGACCAGCCTGGCCAACATGGTGAAACCCTGTCTCTACTAAAGATACAAAAAATTAGCTGGGCATGGTGGTGGACACCTGTAACCCCAGCTACTTGGGAGGCTGAGGCAGGAGAACTGCTTGAATCCAGGAGGTGGAGGTTGCAGTGAGCCAAGATCACACCATCGCACTCCAGCCTGGGTGACAGGGCGAGGCTTTGTCTAAAAAAAAAAGAAAGAAAGGCTGAGAAACTGTTCCAGATTAAAAGAAATTAAAGAAACATGATCATTTAAAGCAGTATGTATTCCTGAAGTGGTTTTTGGACCCAGAAAACATCTATAATGGACATCATTGTGATAATTGAAAAAAAAATTGAATATGAACTGTACATTAGATAATAGTCCAGTATCAAGTGTAAAATTTCTTTTATTTTGATAACTACCATGGTTGTATGGTCGTCCTTAGGAAACATACACTGAAGTATTTGGGAATAAGGGGGCATAATGGCTTCAACTTACTTTTTTTTAAGAGATGGGGTCTCACTATGTTTCCAGCCTGGACTCAAACTCCTGGGCTTAAGTGAGACTCCTCCCTCAGCCTCCTGAGTAGCTGGAATTACAGGCATCAACTAACTTTTTAATGCCTTAGAAAAAATGCAGAGAGAGCAAGTGAATGAAAAAGAGAAAACAAATGGGACAAAATGTGAACAATTGGTGAATTTGAGAGCAGGTTATATGGGAATGCCTGGTACTATTCTTGCAACTTTTCTGTAAGTCAGAATATATATCAAAACAAAAAAGTATCAAAAATAAAAAATACTCTCCAGACGTGGTGGCTCATGCCTGTAATTCCAGCACTTTGGGAGGCCAAAGTGAGAAGATCACTTGAGCCCAGGAGTTTGAGACAAGCCCTAGGCACGTGAGACCCCATCTCTACAAAAAAGTTTAAAAATCAGCCAAGCATGATGGCACTCATCTGTAGTCCCAGCAACTCCAGAGGCTGAGGCAGGAGGATCTCTTGAGCCCAGGAACTCCAAGGTGCCGTGAGCCCTAATAGTGTCACTGCACTCCAGCCGGGGCAAAAGAGTAAGACTCTGTCTCAAAACAAACAAACAAATCAAAGCATGACAATGTAATAAACAAAAACAACATTGTGTCTCTATAAAGTTTTTTAAAAGTTTTAAAATAAGGTGTGGTACCTTTGATTAAAAAGGGAAGGGCCCAGGCCAGTCTTGTGAAAGCGTAAAGATAGAACACCCTTTCTCCCAGGGCCACATGCCTTTCCCAGCTTGAATCAGGGAATGAGAGAGGCACCCAGGTCCCAGCATTCTTGGACAAACAAACAGAACACACCAGACAGCTAAAGGACCGCAGCCCTGAGTTTGGGGATTTCTTGGTTATGGCATTTCAGAATTTTCACCAGTAATAATTGTCCAAACACACACACACACACACACACACACACACACACACACAAAACAAGAACCTCGCTGCAAGGGACTAGCTTGAGACTAAGCTATTTTCACCTTGGAATGATAATATATCAGGGCAGTTAAGGTCAAAGCTTTGGAGTTTGTTTGTTCTGGGTTCAAACTCTGACTTTACCACTTGAGAGAGGGATGTCCTTGGGCAAGTCCACTTGATCTCAATGGATTTCACCTTACTCATCCTTAACACAAGGCTTTAGTAGTACCTATCTTACAGAGCCGTTGTGAGAAATAAATGAAATAATGAATGCCAGGCACTCAGCACTATCCCTGGCTCACAGAAGGTATGCAATAAATGCAAACAAATATGTAAAAAACAGTAAAAGGATTCTAGGAGTTAGATGTGTTTCGAAAGCTGGTTAAGGGGCTGAGGACTTCCCTAGGAATAATTTGTGCTCACCGAATATTTACTCCATGCCTGTCACATGGCACATTTGATATCATTTAATTTTCAAAACCACCCAAAGAGTCAAGTATTATTTTCATTTTACAGATGAGAAAATAAGACCCAGAATGGGTAAGCTGTTTGCTGAAAGTCCCCCAGCAAATAAGAATTGGATCATTCCACAGCAAGCTTGTCCAACCCGCAGCCCACAGGCCACATGCAGCCAGGATGGCTTTGAATGTGGCCCAACACAAATTCATAAACTTTCTTAAAGCATTATGAGGCTTTTTGTGATTTTTTTTTTTTTTTTTTTTTTTTTTAGCTCATAAGCCACTGTCAGTGGTAGTGTATTTTATGTTTGGCCCAAGGCCAAACATAGCATTCTTCTTCCAATGTGGCCCAGGGAAGCCAAAAGATTGAGCACCTTTGTTTAAGGCAATCCAGTTTGGTGCCAAGACAAAGAGGTTGAGGGATGATATGAGCACCATCAAATGTCTGTCTTCAAGATTGTCCTTCAATTGGTAACCTACAAGGTTCCAAGTCTAAATGAGGATCAAGTGAGTTGGGCCAAGGGGGCTGCAATGGCTTTTGAAAGAAGTCAACCAAAACTATTGCCTAAGATACCCCAGCCTGGGTTCCAGAAGCTTAGACCACAACCAGTGATGACTCCGAAATGGGGCTGGCTGCTACTGGAAGCAGCACCCTTGGCACAGATAGGAAAACTCTCAGCACTGGGCACTGGCCACCTTAGCACGGATGCTGGTGGGTACCAGCAGCCATGCTGATATTAGCAGGAAGCACCTGGTGACAAGCTGAAGTCTTAGAGCAGGAATTTGGAGATGGGGGGCTTGAGGGTACAGATAAGAGGACTAGACTAGGGGACACCTATCAACACCACTGCCAAGGACTGTCATCACAACGGGGGAAGTGGAAGCAGAGTGAGAAGAGGACTATTGCTAGGTAAGAGGACTGCCTTTTTTTTTTTTTTTGTCACCCAGGCTGGAGTGCAGTCACAGGATCTCGGCTCACTGCAACCTCCGCCTCCTGGGTTCAAGCAATTCTTCTGCCTCAGCCTCCCAAGTAGCTGGGGCTACAGGCATACACCACTACGCCTGGCTAATTTTTGTATTTTTAGTAGAGACAGGGTTTCACCATATTGGCCAGGATGGTTTCGAACTCCTGACCTCATGATCTGCCCACTTAGGCCTCCCAAAGTGCTGGAATTACAGGCGTGAGCCACCACGCCCAGGAAGGACTGCATTTTTTACCCCTAGGCTAAAGAGCCTGGAGGATTATAACTTACAGAGCAGAGAAGAACTCTGATACTCATACCTGCATAGTGCGAGCTAGTCAGTAGACAATACCTAGGTAATTCATTTTCTGATTTCTGACGTTAGGGAAAGGTTGGGGTTTTGTTTGTTTAATAACAGCCGTCATTTAGATCTTTGCAAACAGCCTTGAATGAGGAATGTCCTTATGTTTCAGGGAACATACCAGGCCTGGAAGCAGCTTTTTTAGGATAAGGCTCACTCATTGAACTTCAAATGCACTGACTCCAACCATTTCCTAAAATAAGGAAAATCTGTCTGCACAGACGGCATTTTCACTCTTCTGAATGTTTTCTGTTGGTTGGTTGGTTTTATTGGTTGGTTGGTTTTGATACAGAGTGATATAATATCATGAAGAATATTAGTCAGGAATGGGGCACAGGTCTCAAGCAGGTCTTGGGACCTTGGGCTATTAATCTTTCTGGGCTTTAATTTATTTATGTATAATACAAAAGAACGTTAACATATGATTGAGAAGGCCCAAACCACCTTTAAAATTTAGATCTGTGTCTCCCCACCAGACCTCTTTGGAGACACAGGATCTTATTCAACCTCACACAGATTCTTGGGTTTCTGCCATTCACATCTACATTGAAAATTCTCCCATAAACTTTATACACGTCCTTATGGAATCATTAAAGCTATGAAAGAAAACAACAGTACCCATTATAAAAGCCCAAGAAACAGAGAAGAAAATCATGTTTTATAACCCAAGAAATTCTAGGATCCGTCCAAATCCTAGAATTTTTCTTCAGAGTACATCACAAGAAGGAATGGTCTCTTCCTTCCTGGTGGGAAAGTCAGGGTTTCTTTCATTTCCACCTTGTTCACTTGTAACCGCTTTCGCCAGGCAAAGTTCTGAGCAAGTGAGGTGGACTCATCACGGAACTCCAGGCTGTGTTTACACAATTGGTAAAAGAAACATTCCAGTCCCATTTCTTCGTCAACTCCAACAGACCAACCAGCATCCCCCTCCCGCTTGCCATTTTGATAGGGGTGACTGGTATCTCCATCTCCATATCTTTGTTGATCATGTTTCTGGTTTCCAATTGCGTCAACTTAACTGGTTGCCAATAATTCTATCATCTGAGGGGAAAGCAGAATCTCAACTGAACATGCAGATGTCCTATTGAGACTTTGCCCATAACGGAGCAGTCTTTGGTGCTTAAAATTCCATCTTTTGGACCTCATATCAGTTGATGTTTTTAGTCGCATCGGAAACCAACTCTAAGTGATTTAAGCAGGAAAGAAAGTTATTTAAGGATATTTATAGTTCACAGAATCTCTAGGAGGAGAGGGGGGCTAGAAAACCAGACTTGAAGACTACACAGAGAGACTCCAAGTCACCCTGGGACTGACCTGAGATGAACAGGGAACTGGTATTTTTAGCTTCCAGAGGTAAATAAAAGCCTTCACTTCCTTCAAAACTCATCAGGTAGAAAACACACCAAACATGGGAAAGGGGTCCAGGAGCTGGGCTACCAAAGAGAATAATAAATATTCACTATAGTTTCATCTTCTAGTTTTGTACTATCCCTGAAACATTTTCTTTTTTCTTCCAGGAGCCTCAAAATTACAGTTAAGTCTACAGTTAGACAGAAGGAAACTGGCATTTACTAAACACCAACTTTGTGCCTGGAAGATTCACTTATAATATCATAATCCTTACAATAACTCTGAAATATGGATCTCATTATCAGCATTCTTTTTTTGTTTGATTGGTTGGTTGGTGGGTTGGTTGGTTTTGGTGGTTTTAGTGTCAGGGTCTCTCTCTGTTGCTCAGGCTAGAGCATGGTGACATGATCATAACTCACTGCAGCCTTGAACTCCCGGAATCAAATGACCCTCCCACCTCACCTCCAAGTAGCTGGGACTACAGGCATGTGCCATCATGCCCAGATAATTTTCTTTTTCCTTTTTTTTAAGAGGCAGGATTTTGCTATATTGCCCAGGTTGGTCTCAAACTCCTAGTGTCAAGTGATCCTCCCATCTTGGCCTCCCAAAGTGCCGGGATTACAGGTGTGAGTCACTGCACCCAGCCTCCTTCTCAGCATTCTTGTTATGTTTTGTCTTATTATCCTCCAAGGATAGGTTAAGTAGTTGTTATGGGTTGATTTGGGTCTCCCAAAAATTCCTATGTTAAAGTCCTAACCCCAGTATCTCAAAATGAAGGTAGGGTCTTTATAGAGGTAATCAAGTTAAAATGATGTTATTAGGGTGGGCATTAATTCAATATGACTAGTCTCCTTATAAAAAGCAGACATTCACACACAAGGACACATGCACACAGGGAATATGATAGCAGAGATTAGGGTGATGCATCTGCAGGCCAAAGAATGTGAAACACTGCCAGCACACCACCAGAAACTGGGAGAAAGGCATGGAACAGATTCTTCCTCACAGCCCTCAGAAAGAACCATGCTGCTGACACCTTGACCTTGGAATTCTAGCCACCAGAACTGGGAAACAATAAATTTCTATTGTTTAAGTCACCTAGTTCGTGAGAGTTTATTATCATAGCCATAGCAAACTACTACAGGAATTCACCTCAATTCTCATAGTGAATGAGAAGCAGAACCAGATTTGAACACAGGTCTGGCCAATTCCAACACATCAGCCTCTTCACTATGACTGTATCATAATTCCTCTCCACCAAAAACTCTGGGGTGGTCTATAGCCTACGCTTAATGATTATCAGCTATTTTAAGCTGGAGGTCCTAATTTTGGTGGGAAAGATGCCAGTTTGGGTCATGTTGAGTTTGATGTGCCTGATAATACCCTGGTGTTTAATAAACACTTGGATATATGAATCTGAAGTTAGGGAAGATATCCAAGCTCAAGAGAGACAATCAGAAGTCATTAATACACAAGTGAAAATGGAAAGCCTGAGTATGAATCAGATCAACAAGAAAGAGCACACTAAGAACCAGTGGGCCTAGGATAATCCCTGGAGTAGCAATGATTTCTTTTTGCCACCTTATGTCAATTTTTTTTCCTTCTCCCATAGTAATAGAATTTTTAGCTAAGCACATGGGCTGCAGAGTAAAGACTACATTTCCCAGGCTCCCTTGCAGCTAGGTATGACCATGTTCAAGTTAAAGGAATGTTAGTGTCAGCTTCCTGAAAATTCCCTTATGAGGTAGATTTATGCCCTTTATTTATTCTTTTTCTCTGTCTTTCTTCCATCTTGCTCCCTGGAACTTGGATGTTGCCTTGATTCACAAGGATGAGGATCATTCCAAAGGAATTGTAGGGCAGTTAATTAGAAGAGGACTGTCTTAGTCCATTTGTGTTCCTATAAAGGAATAGCTGACACTGGGAATTTATAAAGAAAAAAATCATTTGGCTCATAATTCTGCTCTCTGGGAGACTGGGCATCTGGTGAAAGCCTCAGGCTGCTTCCACTCATGTCAGAAGGTATAGGGGAGGCAGCATGTGCAGAGACCACATGGGGAGAGAGGAAGCTAGAGGGGGAGGTAGGGGAGGAACCAGGCTTTCTATCAACCAGCTCTCATGGAAGCTAATAGAGTGAGAACTCATTCAGTCTCCCCACCTTGCAGAGAAGGCATTAATCTATTCATAAGTGACCCGCTCCCATGACCCAAACACCTCCAAGTAGGTCCTACCTCCACCACTTGGGATCAAATTTCAACATGAGATTTGGAGGGTACAAACATCCAAACTAGAGAAAGACCTGTGATCCTGAGGACAATTGTAACTGCCCAAGAGGTTTGCCTTGCCCACTGCCTAGACAGAGCCAATTCATCAAGACAGGGGAATTGCAATAGAGAAAGAGTAATTCACTCAGAGCCAGCTGTGCCAGAGACCAGAGTTTTATTATTACTCAAATCAGTCTCCCTGAGCATTCCAGAGCAGAGTTTTTAAGGATAACTTGGTGGGTGGAGGGAAGCCAGTGAACCGGGGTGCTGATTGGTCAGAGATGAAATCATAGGGAGTTGAAGGTGTCTTCTTGCACTGAGTCAGTTCCTGGGTGGGGACCACAAGATCAGATGACCCAGTTTATTGATCTGGGTGGGGCCAGCTGATCTATCAAGTGCAAGGTCTGCAAAATATCTCAAGCACTGATTTTAGGAGCAGTTTAGGAAAGGTCAGAATCTTGTAGCCTTCAGCTGCATGACTCCTAAACCATAATTTCTAATCTTGTGGCTAATGTTAGTCCTAGAAAGGCAATCTGGTCCCCAGGCAAGAAGGACGTCTGCTTTGGGAAAGGGCTGTTGCTGTCTTTGTTTAAACTATAAACTAAGTTTCTCCCAAAGTTAGTTCAGCCTACGCCCAGGAAGGAACAAGGACAGCTTGAAGGTTAGAAGCAAGATGGAGTTGGTTAAGTTAGATCTCTTTCACTCTCTCAGTCATAATTTTGCAAAGGTGGTTTCACAATCTTTCCTAAGTTACATCCATATTGCTTCTTCTTTTTTTCATCAGAGCTTCCCACATGAGCTAATTCATTCCAACTCTTATTAGAAATCTAGTTAAAGTTGGGTTTCTGCCATTTATGACCTAAGGTCCTGAGTGATATAATCAGAGAGCTACAAGGAAAATCAAGAAAGTGTACTGTCATGGAAGAGCATGTTAAGGAGGAATCGATAGTATCAGAGGCAGTAGAAGGGTCTGGTCAATTAAAGACTAAAAAGTGCCTGATGGATTTGGCAATGAAGGTGGTCACCATTATGACAGCAATTCCATGAAGTTAAGGCTGGAATCAGATTTCAATGAGTTTAAGAGTGAACAGGAAGTTAAGAAGAGGAGACAGTGAATGACAAAGACCTCTGCTGAGGAATTGGAAAGGAAAGGAAAGGAGGAAGTTTAAAGGATAGATACAGGGGGCCTTGGGTTAATAAGCGTTTTGTTAAAAACCAAAAATTTTTTGCATATATATAGGCTGAGCAGTGGCAGTTAGAGATTTGGTAAAGGAGTTGGGGGCGGGGGTGCAAAAATTGACAAGGCAAGGTCCAAATTAGAATGGGAGGGAAAGGAATTAAGGTCAAAGGGTAAGTGTTGAATGAGAGAAAAGATACTTGTTCTTTCTTAAGGAAAGATAGCAAAGAACAGGGGCAGGTGAGTGAGCAAAGCTGAGTCTCTCACCTTTGATGGCCTCAGTTTTCTCGTGCAGAAAGGCAGACTGTCCTAGTGAAATGGAAGAGAGCAAGAGTAAGGAGGGAAGTTGAGGCAAGCAGTGACAATTTCTTCTTTGACTAATGAGGGGATTAGGAGAGAAGGCTGCTCTAGGACAGTTCTGAGGGCTGGGCCTGGGGACCATGGAGGGGCTGTTCTGGGTCTTTCTGTGGTTTTCTCCAGCAGTGGTCTTCTGTCCTGGTTAGTGGAGGAAAGAAGCAGCAGCAGCACTACTTTAGGATGGAGATTTCAAGGGGGGCAAAGAGCAAGTATTGGGGAATAGAGGTGCTGGGGAGAGAGTGTTCTGATGCTATGACATGGGACCCATGCTGAGTAAAGGGGAGGAGGAGAGACTGGACACCTGGACCCTAGAGAAGGGAACAGATGCAGGGGAGAGGGTGGACATGGAGACTTAGTGGCGCACAACCCAGAGAACATTCTGGCATCACTGAGCAAGGAAGAAAATTCCACAGACTCTAAATTTTAAAATAGGGCTTTGCTGTTTTTAAGACCTGTATTATAGGGAGGAAGGAAGATAGTGCTTACCAACCGGGGTCAGGGGCCATCATACCAGCTCCTTCATACACTTACCTACATTCAGGCTTTCTCATGTATCTTAAGCAACTGTAAATACCCAAGACCCGCTATTCCACACGCAGCCTTCCAGGAATTGCTTTGTGATACACAGGTATCACAGAGAGGTCCTGTGCTGGCACCAAAAAATAAAAAGAAAAATCCAAGAGAGGAAACTGATAACTTGCATTTGCAAACATACATTTGAAAACAAGGTTAAATACACATTTAAAAACAAGGAGAATGGCCAGGCACTGTGGCTCAAGCCTGTAATCCCAGCACTTTGGGAGGCCGAGGCAGGCGGATCACGAGGTCAGGAGATGGAGACCATCCTGGCTAATATGGTGAAACCCCGTCTCCACTAAATACAAAAAAATTAGCCGGGCGTGGTGGCGGCCGCCTGTAGTCCCAGCTACTCAGGAGACTGAGCCAGGAGAATGGCGTGAACTTGGGAGGCGGAGCTTGCAGTGAGCCAAGATCACTGCCACTGCACACTCCAGCCCCGGTGACAGAGTGAGACTCCGTCTCAAAAAAAACCAAAAAAAAAACAAGAAGAGTCAGAGTATTCAGAAGAAGCAAAGGGAATGTAACGTTGCCTGTCTGTAAAGTGGTCATGACGGGGGTCAGAGGAATAAAACATTAAGGATCATTTCCATTGGTTTACTTTCTGGCCGAATGTGTGACATGAACTTCTGATTTTGGGGGGCTGGTTTCCTAATAATCTTCCTTGATTCTGCATAACCAAGGGTCCCTCCTCAGACTGGACCCTAGCAGGAAGTGACTCCCCATGGTTACAATGCAGTTTAAAGCAAACATAGAACCCTTAGGTTAGAAGATTAGAGGCAGCAGCTGAGCATAACACAACGAGGGAAACAGCCCTCCACACGCAAAGACTGGTAGCAACCCAGTTCTGTCTCTCTCTGTCTCTCTCTGTCTCTCTCTCTCTCTGTCTCTCTCAGGTCTCTCTCGCTCTCTCCCCCAGGCTGGAGTACAGTGTGGCAATCATGGCTCACTGCAGCTCCTAGGCTCAGGCAGTCTTCCCACCTCAGCCTCCCGAGTAGCTGGGACCACAGGTGCATGCCACCATGCCCAGCCAGCTTCAACTTGTTGTAGTAGTTATTAAGGAATTATTTTAGGCAGATAGAGAGAAAAAGGGGTCCTTGGGAAGTCTTCATTTTTAAAAGCATCTCTGAAAATTTTTCTTGTAAAGTCCCAGGTCTTAGAGCCAGGCTGGCAACCTTTGATAACCTTTGATAGTCAAATGCAGGCCATTAGAAGCTGGGTCCACCCAAACATAGCGATTCCCACCCTCTTCCTCTTGCCCTTGCCCCACATGTGCCTGGTGGCATGGCCGCCCCCACAAATCCCCATGTGTGTAGAACGTCATGGCGCCCTATATTTGCATATTAAAAGGCTAGGGTGGGAGGGACAGCTTTTTCTCGGGCTACGTGAATGACATGTCTGGTCAAACCAATCCCCTAAGCCCTATGCAAATCAGACATCACCTCCTCCAGCCTCTGTATATATACCTGGCTGGTATCCGTGGCAGGTGGGCACCTCCTCTTTCGGCTTTGGAGCCCCCCTCCCTCTGTCTCTGTATGAGGAGCTTCTTCCTTGTCTTCTACCCTCCTGCTTGCCTATTAAACGCTCCACTCCATAAAACCACTCTACATGTGTCCGTGTCATTTTAGCTAAACCAGCATGAGGACCAAGAACCCCGGTGTTCCTCCACTCATCGGAGCTGTATCAAACTCAGTTCTTAAAGTCTGCGAATTAAGCAAGAAAAGAACCGAATGCTTGGCTTCAGTGATAAATGTACCAGAAGGAGAGGCAGGCTGGGCTCCAGCTCTGAGAACTCAGGGCAAACCAGCAGGAACCCAGGAAGAGAATCCTGGCTGACCAGGAACTTCTCCCTCAGCCATCCCAGGCCCCCAGCATGGCCATTCCTTAGGAAGGGAGGATCTGCTACAGAATCCTTGTGAGACTTGATCATTTATAATCTATAAATATGTATCACACTCTACATCTAGGTCTCATTTTAGAGTGTGGGCTCACTTACCCTTAACAAATCTTTTCGTCACTTTCAAAAAGTCCTCAGATTAAAGAAACCTTCTTCTACTATAAATAGACACCCAGACCCAGGAACCATGCCTGGTGCGATCTTGGCTCACTGCAACCTCCGACTCCCGGGTTCAAGTGATTCTCCTGCCCCAGCTTTCCGAGTTGCTGGGATTACAGGCATGCACCACCACGCCCGGCTAATTTTGTATTTTTTAGTAGAGATGGAGTTTCTCCATGTTGGTCAGGCTGGTCTTGAACTCCTGACCTCAGGCGATCTGCCTGCCTTGGCCTCCCAAAGTGCTGGGATTACAGGCACGATTCACCTCGCCCAGCCCAGAATATTCTTTTAACAGAACTAATCTCTGTTGGTGTATGCTGTGTACAGAAATACCACATTTTTCTTATATTTATTTCGTCACAAGTATGTGTGAATATCAGATAGGAATCTTTCAGTTGCCAATTACAGAAAACTCAAATTGGTTTACCCAATAAAGGGGTTTTATTACCTCATGTAATCACCAAATATCTATCAAGAGCCTACTATGTGTTGGGCAGTTGAAAAGTTTGAAGATGGTACTAGCTTCAGGCAAAGCCTGATCCAGTAGCCCAAACAGTTTTAGCAATGACTTGATTGGTGTCTTTGTCTCTGCTCTGGCTTCCATGTGTCCATCCTTAAGCTCCACATGCTAGTCCTTCCATTCTCACTTACCCTGCCCAGCATCATCCTCCATACATTGCTCTGTCATGTGGAAGAGAGAGTCTCTCTCAGAATCCCTGGGATTCACTCTCTCTGGCCATCCATGTGCCTGATCCCAACTAATCAGGGTGGCTGAGAATGGGATTTGGTGAGCTGCCTAGACCAGTGAAACCTACCCCAGGAGGTGGGAATGGGGCCAAATGTACCCCAGCTACTTCCAGGAGAAGTGGACTCCCTGGAAGAGAATAAGAGTGCATGGATGCAGAGAAGCAAGGGACAAATAGTCGTCACTGCATTGTGTCATTGTTCCAGCTACATGGACAGCTCTCCATAATAACTGAGAGCACAGGCTGATGCCAGGCTGACTGGGTTAGAATCCTGGCTTCACATTTATCGGCTGTATGACTTTGGGCATGTCACTTAACCTCCCTGTGTCTCAGTTTTTTCATCTGTAAAGTGAGGATAATAGTACCTGCCTCATAGGATTGAGAATTGTGATGAGGATTAAATGAGTTAGTATTTGTAAAGCAATTAGAATAGTGAATGATACGTAGCAAGCACTTAAAAGTGCACTGTACACACAGTAGGGGGCCCAATAAATGCTTGCAGAGTGGGTGAAGATGCAAAGCTGGGAGAAACTCCCACTACTGTCTAGACTTTCACCCCCAGCCACTCCATCTCTCAGGGCAGGTCCTCCTGCCTTGGCGTCTGCTGTTTTGGAGCTGTTTTCCCAGAAAGCTGGCAACTGGGCAGCAATGAGTGCCCCTCACCTATGATTAAGATGGCACAACTCTGTAAGACATCATTAAAGCACCATTTTTCCCTACGAACTGAGGAGAAATCCATAGGGGTAGATTCTGGGGGCCCATCAAGACACTCCTGGAATAAATGATCTACATGTGCCATGATCATCTGTATGACGATTTCAGGCTGGTTTATCCCCAGCCTGTGACTTTTCACGCTTCCTAAGCTGTATAAAAATGAACTGCAATCAGGCTGATCTATACATAGACAGTTCCTGTTTCTGAGCATGCCGAATGAGGGTGGGTGTGTTGATACATTTGCATAAAGCTGATGGATGTAGAAGGCTATGGGTTTTTGCTTTTGTTTTTGTTTTTGTTTTTGTTTTTGTTTTTGAGGGGTTGGGGTATCCTTTTGGAAGTGGAGCCAGAGAAGAGGTAAAATTAAGGGAAGTGAAAATAGGGCAGACTCATAGCTTTTTCATATGAAAATGAAGAAGGCAGTAGCTACAAGATAAAGTTTACCGATGCTCTGTCTGCAAGGAAAAAATGGGCTGGTTTAAAAAGCAAAACAAACTGACCAACAGGTGACCGGAAGGGATGGGGAAAGGGGTGTGATCTGTCTTTCCTGTCTGCCTCTTCCCTGCCTTTTTCATGTATACACATAAGGGAAAGATGTAATAGTCTCTGTTTTCTATGTACAGGGATATTTAGACATGCAAATGAGCACAGCTTGTTAATGAGCTCAGGGTGATTACACTGCAGGGAGCTGCCAGCCCCTGCTGAGCAATAGGTGAAGAGACACCAGGTGTCTGTGATGGGGGAAGGGGACCTCCCCACCCTTGCCTCTGTGCCTCTGACCTGTCTGCAGAATGAAACTGTTAGGCCAAGTTCTTTCTTATGCTCCTTCTAGCTCCCAGATCCTGAATCTAATGAGTTAAGATTAGCAGCGGGAGACCAGGTAAGCCCCGGGGCTCATCAGGGAACTGATGAGCAGGTAAGCACCGGAGGCTCCTGAACCTTACCTGGGCCAGGAAGGGTGATGGGCAGCCAGTGAAGCATGAAGCTGCCTCAGATGGGTAGGACCACCTGGCAAGTGCTATGGAATTGGGGTGGGAGAAGCAGGACCCTATGGAGTGAGCAGGTCATACTGTGTCTCTTTGGGCAGCATTTGGTCATAAGATGGTGACTGGGCATCTGTGTGCTTTCAGAAGCCAGGGCAAAGTTTTTTTTTTTTTTTTTTTGAGACGGAGTCTCACTCTGTCGCCCAGGCTGGAGTGCAGTGGCCGGATCCCAGCTCACTGCAAGCTCCGCCTCCCGGGTTCACGCCATTCTCCTGCCTCAGCCTCCCGAGTAGCTGGGACTACAGGCGCCCGCCAACACGCCCGGCTAATTTTTTTTGTATTTTAGTAGAGACGGGGTTTCACCGTGTTAGCCAGGATGGTCTCGATCTCCTGACCTTGTGATCCGCCCGTCTCGGCCTCCCAAAGTGCTGGGATTACAGGCTTGAGCCACCGCGCCCGGCCAGGGCAAAGTTTTGTAATGAGAAACAGGAAATGAAGGAGTCTGCTTTTAATTTCCAGGAAGAGATTCTCAGTATTAGTGAAAAGGATGTGGACTTTGGAGTTGTACACATCTGAGTTTGTTGGGCTAGACACATTGGATGTGTTATACCCATGAACCCTGGCTGACAAGGTGCCAGCCACACAGCCAGTCTGCCCTATTGATAAGATAAAGGACTTGGCCTATCACATATGACTCTCCTGACAACCACTTGATCGTTACCTAGCGAAGGAGGTAATTAATGAAGAATCTTACGAGAAACTTGTGTTGTTCGGGCAGATGCCTGGCCTGGATGTCCCAGGTCCAAAGGAGTGGAAAGAACCCAGCCAGTTCCAACAGGATGTGCAACGTACTTTCTGACCTGTTGTTCTGACGGCAACAGAGCAGGACACTGTCATTGCCTGCCAGCCTCCAAGTATCTGTGACACTATCTCAAAACAGTCTGAAGCTTTAAGTCCCCTCAAACCTTCCACATCTGCCATGTGGCTGGATCACTCCAAAATCAGGACATGTCCCTAACCTTCTATTAAGGGCATTCGACTTTATACCATGTCACTAGAGCATCCCTCAATCCTGCCTATAAATATGGATGCTGTGCTAACAAGACTTATTGCTGATTTAATGGCAGTGAGTATAGGCTGGTGTTTTGCACACATACACAGAGAATGGTATTGAAAAACGGGAATGATAATTAGAGTTTAATAAATGGTAATTTGCTTCTTGCTGCTGTGTGTGACAGGGGTTGGGGAGGGATGAAATAGAGGGGCCCTTCCAGAAAGTGAAATGTAGATAGAAAGGATGCCATGACAGCTTTATTTTAATTTTCATATTGCCCAAGATTGAAATTAATTCTTATTTACCAACAGATCCCTTTCCCTGGAAATAACCTCTTGTGGAATATGAGTGGAGAAGACAATTAGATAAGAAATATTTATCACTGGGACCAAATTTTAACTAGAGTCATAGAAGGAAGAGGTCAGGGCTCCAGAAACAAAGTGAAGCAGAGAATTAAAATAATTATCTGGATCATTCAGGGGAAATAAAATCGTCATTTTTGCTTGAGTGAGTGACTGAATGATCTAAATAATTGTGCCCAACCTTTGTTTTGGTCTGATGGTGAAGACCTGACCAATCCATCCAATAGCAAAGGATGGAAGTTGCAAGTTTGTGGAGAGAAAGGACAGGAAGGCTCGGTAAGCCTGAATCCCACTGGTCCTGCAGGCCTGAGTGGTGGGCAGAGGCTGGCCCAGTCCAGAGTTTGGGCTGGAGAGGGAAGGATGGTATTCCTGGAAGCTACAGACCAGAAAGTAAGCAAAGCTGAAAGCCACATGGGAAACTAAGGTTCCACAAACCCAGAATACAGCCAGAAGAGCCAGGTTTGGTGAATGAATCCAGGAAGCTAAAAGATTAAGCAAAACAGAATCATGAGAGGTGTGTGTGCGTGTGTGTGTATGGAGTTAGGAAAGGTTAAACAATTAACTATACCAGAGGTTTGCAGCTTCTTGGACTCCACTGGCCAATCAAGAGAAGTGGAATTTTTCTGGGGCAACAGCAGTACGCTAGTGTGCAAATGGAACGTATGGTGTTATTCAGTGGGCCCTGCAAGTCTCCCCTTTTCAAGAACAGTTACTTTATTTCTAGATATAGAATAATAATAATAATAGTAAAAAGACAGCTACTTCATGTAAACGCATGAATGATCCATTGCTTGAGATTTATTCATGGCCTACTTGTGTGTTCATTTTTCAAACACAAATTTTCCTTGGAGGACAAATCAGTGGTTTCCAAGCTTACTATAGACATTAATAATAACTAATTGTGGTCGATTTTGAATTCCACAAGTTATTCAATACTCTTCCTTTCAAGAGACGGAACTTAATTCCCATCTCCTTGAGTATGGCTTGGACTGGGTGACTCAAAACAGATAAAATATAGCAGAAGTTGGGGCCGGGCGCAGTGGCTCAAGCCTGTAATCCCAGCACTTTGGGAGGCCGAGACGGGTGGATCGCGAGGTCAGGAGATCGAGACCATCCTGGCTAACACGGCGAAACCCCGTCTCTACTAAAAAATACAAAAAACTAGCCGGGCGAGTTGGCGGGCGCCTGTAGTCCCAGCTACTCGGGAGGCTGAGACAGGAGAATGGCGTAAACCCGGGAGGCGGAGCTTGCAGTGAGCTGAGATCCGGCCACTGCACTCCAGCCTGGGCGACAGAGCGAGACTCTGTCTCAAAAACTCAAAAAAATAAAATAAAATAAAATAAAAAATAAAAAAAAAATATAGCAGAAGTTACGGTGTGTGATTTCCAAATCGAGGTTATAAAGGGTTTTGTAGATTCCTCTTAGTTCTCTCTTTTGGATTGTTTGCTATGGTAGAAGCCACCTGCCACATCATTAGGACACACAAGCAGCCCATGCAGATGTCCATGGAGTAAGAAATTGAGGCCTCCTGCCAATAGCAGTGTGAGTGTGCCACCTTGGAAGCAGACTGTCCAGCTCCAGTCAAACCTTCCAATGACTGTGGCCCCAGCTGACATTTCAATGCATCCTCGTGAAAGGCCACGAACCAGAACCACCTATCTAAGCCATTCCTAATTTCTAACCCTCAGAAACTGAGTTATCTAATAAACGTTTGTTATTTTAAGCTGCTAAATTTTGGGATAGTTTGTTACTCAGCAATAAACAGTACAATAATCATAGCTAAGATTTACTTAACATGTACATGTGGCAGGCTTCACATTGTTAACATATTTAAATGGCTTAACAATCATGTGAGATGGTTACAGTACCAGCTCCATTTTGTAGTTGAGGAAACTGAAGTATACAAAGTTATATGTCATGGATACTGTTAGTCCCCTTTCCTGGTGCAAATGTTGGCTGCTAAAGACTCACAACTTCCCCCTATTCCAGAGAACTGCCTCTGGCTGAATAGGAGTGGTCTCACCTAGGAAGTTACACACTGCCTTCCCCTCCCACTATGGCAGCCCTCAGCCACTGACTAGTTGATGCAGGGTAGGACCACCACAAAGTGGGACCAACTGTATGGTGCAATTCTCCCTCCAAAATTTTTTCCTGTGGAGTCAAGCAAAAGCTAGACTCTAGCTGGGATTACATTCTTGCTTAGATCCATTTGCTACCTCGATCCTGCTTTCCTATAGAAATTCCTTCTCTCCCAAAACCACTCCCTCAATAAATTAGGTGCATTGAAATCCTGTCTCAGGGTCTGTTTTAAGGAACTCAACCTAAGTTGGGCATAGTGATTTGCCCAAAGTCATTGCTATGGTTTAAGTATTTGTCCCCTCCCAAACTATGTTGACATTTAATTGCCATTGTGATGGCATTAAGAGGTGAGACTGCTAAGAGGTGATTAGGCCATGAGGGCTCTGCCCTCATGAATAGATAAATGCCATTATCAAAGGAGCAGGTTCTTATAAAAGGTCCAGTTTGCCCCTTTTTTTCTCTCTTATCCTCTTGCCTTCCTCCATGGGATGATACAGCAAGAGGGTCCTCACAAGATGCTGGCACCTTGATCTTGGATTTCCCAACCTCTAGAACTGTGAGAAATAAATTTCCATTCTTTATAAATTAGTCCATCCCAAGTATTCTGTTGTAGTGCCAAAATGGACTAAGACAATCACACAGCCTGGATTTGCACCCGGGCAGTCTGACTTCAGAGTTATTGCCCTTAAAAATGTCTCTGGAAGAGTAACAAATACCGGTAGAATGTAGTGGCACAATCATAGTTCACTGCAGCCTTGAACTCCTGGGCTCAAGCCATCCTCCTGCCCCAGCCTCCCAAGTAGCTGGGACTACAGGCATGCATTACCACACCTGGCTAATTTTTAATTTTTCTGCGTGGAGATGGGGTCTTGTTACATTGCCCAGGCTAGTCTCAAACTCCTGGGAGTTCCTCAAGGATCCTCCCACCTTGACCTCCCAAAGTGCTGGGATTACAGGCATGAGCCATGGTGCCTGGCCACTACTAAATTCTCGACTCCTATTTTGGCAAGAGACAAGCGGTGTGTGGTTCATTTTGGCTTTTTGGAACTGCTAGTTCTGCACCCCTCCCCCAACAATCACCATGGATAGTACCACCTGAAAGCCAGTCCTCGTGCCCCGCCATCCTCATCCCTTACTTACCACCCTAATTAATCCTGTCCAGATCCTCATTCTGGCCATGAATTTTAGCGTCTTCTCTTAGAAAGGATTTATATTTTCTTTCCTATAGTGGGTGAAATTGAGTCCTAACCCCTGGTACCTGTGAATATGATCTTACCTGGAAGTAGAATCTTTGCAGATGTGATTAAGGTAAGTATCTGAAGATGAGATTATCCTGGATTTAAGGTGGGTCTAAATTCAATGACTAGTGTCCTGATAAAAGAAAGGAGAAATTGGAGACAAAGAGACACAGGGGAAAAACCACGTGAAGACAGGATGCGGAGTTTGGAGGGATACATCTGCAAGCCGGGGCATGCCAGGATTGGATTGCAGAGACGCAGGGAACAGACTATCCCTCAGAGCCTCCAGAAAGAACCAGCCCTACCGACACCTTGATTTCAAACTTCTGGCCACCAGAGCTATGACATAACACATTTCTATTGTGTCAAGCCTTCCGGTATGTGGTCATTTGTTATGGCGGCCACAGGAAACAAATACACCTCCCTTCAGGGGCCCCTGCTCATCTCAGCCATAAACCCAGAAGCAGTCTCTGGAGTGAGGATGGGGAATTACAAAAGCTGTAACAGGCATGCATCACCACACCTGGCTAATTTTTAATTTTTTTGTGTGGAGATGGGGTCTTGTTACATTGTTTACAAAGCCACAACCTTGTGGTTGTTGTCATTCCTGTTTTGTTTTGTTTTTTACAATGGAGGAAATGGGCCCAGGAAGTTCAAGTGATTTTTCCAAAGTCCCTTACACCAGCCGTCCCCAACCTTTTTGACACCAGGGACCAGTTTTATGGAAGACAATGTTTTCATGGACAAGGGGCGGGGGGAAATGGTTTTGGGATGAAATTGTTCCACCTCAGATCATCAGCCATTAGCTAGATTCTCATAAGGAGCGCGCAACCTAGATCCCTTCCAGGTGCAGTTCACAATAGAGTTTGCGCTCCTATGAGAATCTAATGGTGCATGCTTGCCTGCCCTCCACTCAGGTCCTGCTGTGCAGCCTGGTTCCTAACAAGACACAGACTGGTACCAGTCCCTCAGGGGTTGGGGACCCCTGCCCTATATGGATGGTGTATAAAGCCCAGATTGTGGGTCTCTAGACTCCAAATCCTGAAGTTTTTAGTCCTCAAGAGGAGACTGGCAATGATACGAGGACACCAGTAAAGTCTTTATGTTCACTGTCTATAACTCTTCATTTGAAAATCTAGGTATTTGGGAATGTGGGATGTAGGGGGAACAGGAAGGTGGGATCTAGCTTATTATCCGTCTGCCTTTGACAGAATATAATATCTCCCATAAACTGCAGCAGCAAAGTCTAACTTAAGCATTTAAGTGACCCCTTCAGTTCCTTAATGATGCTGTAAATGCAATCCTGGTGTGATTTATAAAGCTATTAAAATAAATGCTTCCACTAAAATAAACATTACTACCTCTCAGCATATGTTTACTTGTATAACCTAAGCACAAACTTACCCGAATATGCAAAACCTGAACCAAAAATGATAAATGGAGGACCTGGATGCTGTACACAAATGAACTGGATGTGTGTGTGTCTTGACAGCATTTTCCAGGGACAGCTGGTCTTTCAGACTTTTTTTTTTCTTAGTCATGGTCTTTCAGTCTTGAAGCCTTGCCTTGTTTCTCAGTTTGGAGAAATGCCTCCCTCCATGGTCTGACACCTAGCTGATGCCTCTCTATCCATGAATTTCACATTATGCATGGAAAAGCACTTTTTAAAATGCTCTCCTCAACCTTTCTGCATGGTTCAGCTCCCATGGAGAGCCCCACTTGAGTCTTTACCATTTTTCATGTCACAGAAATGTTTGTAGGCCCTGGGCCATGGGAGGTTTCGGAGCAAGGGAGGCATGATGAAATTTGCTAATCACATCTTGGAACCATGAGATTTTAGGTCTGTATTCAAGGAGGCATGAACCCAGGGCCTGAATTTAAATCATCTTCAACCTCACAGCTCTTTGGTCTATGCTGCATTGGTTATTACGTAAGAAAGAACATTTGAGAAGAAATCCAGTAGGTTTGAGATGATGCCCAGGAGTCATAGGACACAGTGGAAAAGCAATAGGAAAGAGTTTACACCTATCTGTCTGGTTCACTATGATATCCTCAGTGCCTACCATGGGTGCCTGGCATATGCAGCCTGCTGTAAATAAGTGTAGAAGGAAGTGAGACAGAGAGGGAGGCCCTAGGGAATTCAGCTTCAAGTCCTGGTTCCACTGCATGCTAGCTGTGTGACTATGGGAAAATTTCTTAATTTCTCTGACTCTCCATTTTCTCATTTTGAACTGAGGACAATAATATCTTTCTATTGTAAGTCTTACACAGTACAACTCATAAAAATGTCTAGAATGGTGCCGCACAGGACAGGTGCTCATTCCATAAATGTTCATTGAATGAATGAATGAAAGTCTGGCTGTTTCCCTGTGGATGAATGGCCCTTGAGCTTGGAGACATTGACTATGGTGCACGGGGGCAAGCTGATCACTTCCCAAGGCGTGTCAGTGGAGCGCTGCCTGTCTCCTTATTTATGTGCCAGGTTTACATCATTTGCCATCCACACTTAGGGGATTAATTCCCTGGGAAGTGCAGCCAGTAATACACAGCCAGCCAGACAACACAGATAACAGTAGCTACGGTTGTAATTCCCATCCCATTGACAGCCCTTCAACCAACAGAGGAAGAATGGAGCAGCTGAAAGCTTCCATTCAAAGTCAGTAACAATAAGTTACAAGTGACTGTGTATGTGGAGGGCAAGTGAGAGGGGGCAGGGGGAGGGTGAGCAGCTAGCCCCTGCTCTTTGTGCTAGTGTAGCACGCAGGATCCAGCCAGGAAGTGTGCCCAAGGGCCTACTTAGATGTTAGGGAAATGATTAAAGTTTTCCAATTTTGAAAATAAAAGTTTAATAGCTTATTTTATTCCTCTTTTTACCCAATACCTTTGGAAACTTTAAGATTGTATTAGTTGGAATATAAAATGTTTCAGGCGCAGTAGAAAACAGCATGGTGATTCCTCAGAAAGTTAAACATAGAATTACTATATGATCCAGCAAGTACACTGCTAGGTATATACTCAAAAGAATTGAAAACCAATACCCAATCCAGTACCTGTCCAGGCATGTTTATTACAGCAGTATCCACAATAGCCAAAAGGTGGAAACAGCCCAAATGTCCATCAACAGATGACTGGCTTAACAAATTGTGGCATATATAGCAGAATATTATTCAGCCATAAAAAGGAATGAAGTACTGATGCATGCTAGATCGTGGATAAACCTCAAACACTTTATGCTAAGTGAAAGCAGCCAGACACAAAATATTATGTACTATATTATTTCATTTATATGAAATATCCAGAATAGACAAATTCACAGAAATAGAATGGAGATTAATGGTTTACTGGAGCTGGGGAGAGAGAGTAATGGGGAGAAACTGCTTGATAAGGGGTTTGCATTGGAATCATGGAAATGCTCTAGAATTGGATAGAGGTTACACAATACTGTGAATGTACTAAATGTCATTAAATTAATTAAATTGTTCACTTTAAAATGCTTAATTTTATGTTATGTGAATTCCACCTTAATTTTAAAAATTGTGTGAATGTAATTATGTGAATACACACACGTGATAAAGAAAATTATAACCCCACATATGAGTATAAATGAAAACTAGGTTTCCTTTCCTACCTGACCCTCCATTCTCCTCATAGACAATTGACTAGAGTTTTTTGTGTATCCTTTTAGAGGTATTTTAAGACTATATATATACATACATATATAGAGATAAGTAAAATCATAGCATGCTATACACACTGTTCTTCCGTGGAGAATGCTTTGTTCTCATTTTTGAGACAGGGTCTTGCTCTGCACCCAGGCTGGAGTGCAGTGGGGTGATCATAGCTTGCTGCAGCCTTGACCTCCTGGGCTCCAGCAATCCTTCCACTTTGGCCTCCTAAAGTTCTAGGATTATAGGCATAAGCCACCACACCCAGCTAATAATGTTTTTGTTTTTGTTTTTTGAGATAGAGTCTCACTCTGTCTCCCAGGCTGGAGTGCAGTGGTGCAGTCTAGGCCCACTGCAACCTCCGCTTCCTGGGTTCAACCGATTCTTCTGCCTCAGTCTCCCATGTAGCTAAGATTACAGGTGCACGCCATCATGCCCAGCTAATTGTTGTATTTTTAGTAGAGATGGTGTTTCACCATGTTGGCCAGACTGGTCTCGAATTCCTGACCTCAAGTGATCCACCCACCTTGGCCTCCCAAAGTGCTGGCATTACAGGCGTGAGCCACCATGCCTGGACAGGACAAGAATGTTTTAAAAATACCATTTAATGGGTCTCAATTCAGATTTACTCAATCCGAATTTTCAAGGATGAGTCCAGGGATCTGTTTTTGCAAAGCAGGTGGTTGGTGGGGAGGGAGCCAGTCTAGTCCAGCCTGTGGTTTTCCTGCCATTCCTGAGTACCAGGCATCCTGCCTTCATCTTGGTTGGCTTCCCGGGGTCTTCTCAGAACTGGGAACTCATAGGTTGTCTGGCCCTCAGTTACCCTTCTCAATACTCCTCTGCCTTCACCACCCACTTCAGACCACCTCCTCCTCCTCCAGATAACTATGCCACCCCTAGGGACCCTCACCACCACTACCTGCCAGGCCTGCACTTCCACCAAGCCAAGGCTAGCCCCACCCGCTGGCTTCTCTGAGGGCACTCCCAAGGGTCAGCATCTCGAGCCTAGCTCTCTGGAGCCTGATGAAATTCTCATCTTCTCTCTGTTGCTACTCAATAGCTGAGAGACCAACTCAGAGAAAATGATAGCCAGATTAGAATGTCAATGTGTTTTAAAATATCTAACCAGTTGTTGAGCTCCTGCTGTGTACCAGATACTGAATTAGGCATTTCTTTTTGGTTTTTTTTTTTTTTTTTTTTTTTTTTTCATGGGACATATTTTTCCTCTGTCCCCCACGGAGGTTGCAGTGAGCAGAGATTGTGCCACTGCAACCTCCGCCTCCCAGGTTCAAGTGATTCTCCTGTCTCAGCCTCCTGAGTAGCTGGGACTACAGGCGCCCACCACCACTAGCATTAGTTCCCTCAGGTCAGTCTTTTTAAACCCCATCTTACCAACGAGGAAGGAAATGGAAGCTTAGAGAGGTTAAGGAACTTGCAGGCTAATGCATGGAAAAGCCAATCTGACTCTAAAATCCATACTCTTTCCTCTACCCCACATTGTCACACAGTCCAAGCCTCGTCACTCATGAAGGGAAATAAGTGTTATCAGTGAGAGGAGCCTGTGCATCTGCAGGTGGGACACCTCTTTCTGCTAGCAAGATCCCTGGGAACTAAATTATCATCTGAAGGTGAGCGCAGAATGAGAGCCTAGGGAAGCCAGGCATGGTGGTTCACGCCTGTAATCTCAACATTTTGGGAGGCCAAGGTGGGAGGATCTCTTGAGCCCAGGAGTTCCAGACCAGCCTGGGCAACATGGCAAAACCCCACCTTCACAAAAAATACAAAAATTAGCTGGGCATGGTGGTGTGCGCCTATAGTCCCAGCTACTTGGGATGCTGAGGTGGGAGGATTGCTTGAGCCTGGGAGGCAAAGGTTGCAGTGAGCTGTGATTGCACCACTGCACTCCTGTCCAGCCTGGGCAACAGAGTGAGACCATGTCTCAAAAAAAAAAAAGAAGAAGAAGAAGAAAGAAAAGATAGTCTAGTAATCTAGGGAACAGAGCATCTCAAAGCATCCTCCACAAGGCTGGGGCCACATTAGCCTTGGCCCGCAACATATTGTGCCATTGCACTCCAGCCTGGGCGACAAGAGCGAGACTCAGTCTCTAAACAACAACAACAACAGCAAAAAACAGAATTCTATTCTCTAATGGCCTGAATATTGGCATCTACTCTCCCCTCCCCTTACATAAGGCTAGGTAAACCCTGGCAGATTTTCTGTTTTGCCTCCGTTCCATCAGGATACCAACCAGCACCATCAGTGGGGAAATAGTCTTTGGAATCCATGAACCTAGGTTCAAATCCCAGCTCTTCCCTTTATTAGCTGTGTGACTTCAGACTCCAGACTTGAGACTTCAGACACAGCTCCCCAGAAGTATATAAAACTCACAGCCCAGAGTTCAGAGTTCAGTTACTGCTGATTCCTCTCTTCCTCCTGCCAACACAGAGTTTCCCCAGACGTGAAACCCACTTTTCTTTTACCACATTCCAGTCCTGAGGGTTATCTCTGGTCACGTTTATGGGACTTGGGTAATCTTAATCCTCTCTCCCCTTTGCCCTCAATCCAAACAGGCATATGATCAGGGCCTGGCCCCAGGCATAGGATAGATATAAAAGGGACCTTGTATCTGAGACTGGGAGCCCGGAGCTCCTTGGGGAGGATTTCTACCTTCCACGGCTCACTAATCGGGCTCCGGAAGTCACATGAGGACTCGTGATCCCTGGGCCTAGATGGTCTTTCGTCTCACTGCAGACAGGACAAGCTCCGTGGGACAAAACAGCTTCACTGCCTGACCCCAGGCAGCCCCACGGCAGGCTCGCCTCACTCTGCCTGAGAAGTTGGGTGGTTTGTGAATTCAAAAATTCAATCCTTCTTTATTCCTAAAGATTATTGTCCTTTCAAGGGACATTTATCCTTGGCTTATATCCTCCAGATTGTGTCTCCTTAAGTTGCAGGGCTCGGCTAATGTCTGTTGAGTGTTTGTACCATGCTAAGTGGGATTACATGTTATTTCATTTCATCCTCATAACAACCTTGGGATGTGGGCACTGTTTCTATCCTCAGTCTAAAAACCGTAACGATAGTCAACATTTACACAGCACTATGTCACAGACATCATTCTCTGTGCTTTATGTTTATCAACTCACCCTATCATCACTGCAGCCCTACGGTGCAGTGTAGATGCCAGTCATCCCCCATTCACTGAGACTCAGACAGGCTGAGCAAGTGGCACAGGTCACACAGCCAGCAAATCACAGAGGCTGAAATTCAAGTCTGGGCAGGATGGCTCCCAAGGCTGCTGACCATTCTGATACACTGCCTCCTGTTTTTCCCATAGCAAGTCCCACTTGCCATTTCAGCAGCCATGGCTACCATTACAAATCAATAGGGTGTGAGCCAGACAAGGCCTGGCTCAGCCGCATCGTTTCCTGAGGCGCTGAAGGACAGACCACACTGATTGATTTCTCGGCTGGATCTTTAAATGTCAGTGTGTGCGTGACCACCTCAGACCTTGGGTACAGAAATAAAATGCAGAAGGAAAGGACATTCTAGTGCATGGGATGAGAGGGAAGCAGGGTAGGAGAAGAGCAACAGCCTGGACCACACGTATGCAGGCTGGGTGGGCTTCCTGGGCTGGCGGGAGGGGCCCAGCGTAGGTGGTGGGGGTTGAGAGTAGGGTGAGACCTACACCCTTGACCTTGGACTGCTGTGAAGCTATTTATGACCTGACACCAACCCCGGAGAGATGGGTCTTAACCTGATTTAGCTCCCCTATCAGTATTGATTGGTCGCTGTTAGGCTCTGCTCACTCAGGCCAGCCTGGCTGCCTGAGCACAGATCAACATCCACAGTGCAGCATGGCAGGGCAAAGGCGGTGCCCTCCTTCCCACCCCCCAGAATTCACCCAGCTCCCCACTGCACAGTTATCTGGGCCTGCCCAGTTCAGTCATTCACTGTTCTAGGAGCGGAGGGGACAGGCACACGTGACAGAGACAGAGCATCCTGCCTACTCCCATGCAGTCTGGAAGAGGAGACTGACAGGATAAGGAAGCCAACAGAAATAGATTCAAGACGAATCTCAGATGTGTTGTATGCAGGAAAGGAATAAAATGAGGTGATGTGGGAGAACCCGTGGGGAGGAGACAAGGGAAAGGGGATGATAGCCCAGGAGAGCCTCTCCAAGGATGTGAGTTTGGAACTGAATTTTGAAAAGGGAACATTCTGAGAATTGAAGAAAGAGCTCTCCAGGCAGAGGGTACAGCAGAGGCAAAGGCCCAGTAGCAGGAGCAGGCTCGGCCTTTCAGGCATTGAGTACAGGGAGCAGCAGAGTGACGGGTGGTGATGGGAGAGAAGAGGGTGGGGACCAGCTGGACCCCCAACCCCTGCCACCCTGTCCCTGTAGCATGGCTCCTTTATAAGCAGCCCAGGTTCACCATTAGGACTTGACATTGGTCCACCTCTTTCTCCCCCTCCCACCCACATCCCTGGACATAGCTTTGGGTTAGCCCCTTGCCCTCACAGTTGTGGTAAAATATTCCAGAGACCGGCTTGGCATGGCGGCTCATGCCTGTAATCCTAGCACTTTGGGAGGCTAAGGCGGGAGGATCACTTGAGCCAAGGAGTTCAAGACCAGCCTGGGCAACATAGGGAGACTCGTCTCTACAAAAATAATGAAAATATTAGCCAGGCATGGTGGTATGCACCTGTGGTCCCAGCTACTCAGGGGACTGAGGTGGGAGGATCACTTGAGCCCAGGATGTGGGGCTGCAATGAGCCGTGATGGCACCACTACACTCTAGACTGGGTAATACAGCAGGACCCTGTCCCCCCTCAAAAAAAAAAAAAAGATTCCAGAGAGAAGACCCTTATCCAGTCATGCCAAATCAAATATGGGAGGTTAAGGAAGGACCCCAGGGACTGGGACAATAGAGATTCCTGATCTTCAGGGACCACCCAGTCCCACCATCTGCCTCCTCTAGTTCCAGCTCATATCACATCCTAGCTGACCACTCACTCATACACGTCTGCCCTGGGCTCCATCGCTGGGCCTCTGCTCCTGCTGGTCCAACACTGATTGGCAATGTCCTTACCCCACATCTCCATGTCGGGAAATCCCTGTCATTTGCCAGCATAAATGATTCCAAATTCATGAAGTCTTTCCTGACTCCCAGTCACATTCAATCGCAGGTTCGACTTGTTTTAATGCTCCTCAGGCATTTATTTGAACATCTCTTTGATCTTTCATTTCCTTTTGTCTTATAATGTAGTTTTCTGAATATCTGTCTCTCCCATCATACCACAAAGTCTGTGGAGAGCAAGAATTCAAATGCTGGTTCTGCCATGTCCTGGCTATGAGGTTTTGACAAGGCACTTCACCTTTCCGGATCTCAAATTCCTTTGATTCCCACAGAACAGATCCTGAAACCAGGACATGATATCTGAAGTTTATTGGGAGGTGATTCCAGGAAGTGCTGGCAGGCAAAGTGTGAGATGAGACAGGGACAGGAAAGAACCCCCAATAGGGAGCATTATTCATCAAGTCACCACACTGTGCTACTGAAGTTCAATACTACTGGGTAGCTTTGGGGGACCGTAGAATACCGTTTCCTAACCTGGCTGAACGTTGCAATCATCAGGGAGATTTTAAAAATATGAATGCCTGAGTTCTATCCACAGAGACTCTGATTTAATTGGTCTGGGATATAGCCTGGGCACCGAGATTGTTTTTTAACACTCCCAGGTGATCTAATGTGCAGGAAAGTTCGAAATCACTGGTGTAGAATACATCTCAGAGCTGTCCCAGTCAAGAGGTGAAAAACTAGGGTGTTTATCCACCAACTCTCATCCATCTTTGGTTGAGGATGTTTCCAGCTTATTCTGTGAGTGTCCTCGAATGCTACCTTGACCAGAAAACAAAATGCAAAACCAAACAAAAAACCCATAGATGTTTGCAGTAAGCAGCCTGGGATATATGAGGGCGAATATGGGAAGGGTGTTAGTGTCTGCTATATCCTTCATCTCTAAGACAGGGGTAATAAATTTGTGAATTGTTGTAAGGATTAGCAAATGTCAGCTAAGTGTCTGGCAGGCACACAATAGGCAGTTACTAAATGTTGTTATTCTGGTTTTTGCTGTGGGTTACTGCTGTATACCCTTCAGCACCCAGCGGGGCTTTGTGCATAGTGGATACCTAGCAAGTATCAGTCATTCTCTAAGCGCTCCTTTGAAACAACAATGTTGGGAACCTGAAATCAATGGGGCTGCCAAGACACACCACTCAATCCTATAGTTCTTGAGACTCTGAAATCATGTCTTTCCCTACATGATCTGATATTTTAAACCTGGCTGCACACTGGAATCACCTGAGGACTTAAAAAGAAAATACAAACGCCTGGGTCCCACCCCCAGGGATTCCTGATTTAATTGGTCTGGAGCTAGGTCTGGGCATTTCGGATTTGTAACAGCTCCCCTGGAGATTTTAATGTTGTAGACCTGATGATTAACTAAGGGTGGAGGGTTGGGTGGGGGGTCAGGAAATGAGCAGGGAAAGGATAGTTGCATAATTCTTCCCTCTGTTCCATCCCAATCCTCCTTCCATCCCTCCGCTGTGTCTGAGGGCTTCAGAAACTCGTTTCTAGAAAAGTGGCTGGAGGCCCTGGCATGCCCTGCTGCTCTCCGTTCCACAGGACAGGCACACACCACCACGCAGCCACCTTCTTGCTCGTCTGACATTTGTCCTCCTCCACATCCTACTTGCACAGCCCTGGCACCCACACTGGCTCACTCTGCAGACCTTCACCAAGTGTCTCCCACACATCAGACACTAGGTGAGGCGCGAGGACATGGGGATGCTGCAATCCTCACAGTTCCTGCTCTGAGAAGAGAATAACGCAGAGAAACCTACACGTTCAGGACCCCAGTGGAAGTCTGCATCCTTGCTGTGAAGCAGCGGAGGAAAATCATGTTCTCCTGGGCAAGAAGGAGAGAGCCTGGAAAGATTTTCTGGAAGAGCCTTACTGAGATAGGTAGAAATTAACATCCTATTATCCTTTTTTTTTTTTTTTTTTTTTTTGAGATGGAGTCTCACTCTGTCACCCAGGCTGGGGTACAGTAGCACGATCTCAGCTCCCTGCAACCTCCAACTCCCAGGTTCAAGTGATTCTCCTGCCTCCACCTCCCAAGTAGCTGGGACTACAGGTGCATGCCACCACACCTGGCTAATTTTTGTATTTTTAGTAGAGACGGGGTTTCACCATGCTGCCAGGCTGGTCTTAAACTCCTGACTTTGTGATCCGCCCACCTCAGCCTACCAAAGTGCGTGAGCCACTGCACCCGGCCAACATCCCTATTTTATAAATGAGAAATTTAAGTCACCAGGGAGAGAGGCTGATGTCAGAGCCTTTGTGAAGTTCCAGGCAGGGTGCTGGGCACTCTACCTACATCATTAATAACAGTAATAATATCTTGCGCATTTATGCATTTACTGTGTGCCAGGGCCCTTCCAAGTGCTGGTTGAACCCTCACAACACTCCTAGGAAGTGGATGCAATTATGAATATTTCCCCATTTCACAGATGAGGAAACTGAGGCTTGGGGAGGTGAAGTGACTTGCCCAACATCACACAGGAAGAGTGGAGCCAGAATTGCAGATCAGGCTGTTTGACTGCTGAACCTCTTCCCTTGACCTTGACATTGACAGCCTCCCATCATCCTTCTCATTCTCATAATCCAATGAATGAGGGAGGCATTAGAAACGTGCTGTTTATGATCAAAGACAATAGAGCCACAGCCACACAGAGGGCAGGCTACAGGCAGTGAGTCCAGTCCTGGCCTGCCTGATTCTGCAAGCCCTCCTTGGTGCTTTGCTCCCATGGTCCAGCTTCCCTCCCATGCCTCCACCCTGTTTGTGCAGCTGCAGGTTCTTCCAAGTATTTCCTCCCCAACTGAAGACCAGGCCCAAGAAGCAGACCCTGCCAGCTGTCAGCTGAGCCTTGCTGGGTCTGGGCTGCAGCAGGGCCTCCTTTCCCACAGGCCCCTACAGGAACTCCCACAGTCATCAAATAGGGGCCCACTCAGCGTAGAACTGACATCGCCAGCCCCACGAGGCTGGTGCCTATTGGCAGGGCCCAAAGATGGCCTGATGTTTCTGCTGGGATGTCTTGCCATGTCCCCATTTTCATCATATTTTTAACCAGAGGTGTGGGGGCGCCGGGAAGTCTGTGATTTGCTGGGGTGAGCACAGCCCGGCCTGTATACAGCATCCAGCATCTCCCTGACACCCAGCTGGGCAGATACAGCAGGACTCTGCCTTCTCTCCCCTCCCTGACTCAGAGCCTTGTCCCTTTGAGAAAGCCCAGGAAGGCAGCTCTGCATGCTAAGAAAACACTTGCCAACCTAAGGGCTTGTAATGAACCAAATTCTGCTGAATTAATTGGATGTCGTTAGCAGTGTCAGGGAGGGGGATGGGGAGCAGTGGCATCCACCAAGCCTGGGGAAGGGAAAGGCGGGGGCAGGACAACCCACAACACAAAATACTTCTGCACAGCTTGTGCAAGAGAAGAATTCCTCATTGTCAGCTCTTGCCAAAATAGCCAAGGCACCCACTCTCGCCTCAGATAGCACCTCTATTCTGAAACTGGACTCCCAGCCTACAGCTTTGAACTTGGGCCTCCAGGTGCATCTGTCCTTGTTCACAGGAGCCATAGCATAGCCTTGATGATAAGAATGAGCCTGAACCAGCCCCCACTGAGCTTCAGGGTCAAATTACAAAGACATCGGGAGGCTCTATCTTTTGGCTGTACATCCTACTTCCTGCCTTGATGAAGCAGGCAAGTAAAGAACCCCCCTGCTGGTAATCACATCTAGTTAAGTGTCTGGAGGGGCTCAGTGTGTGTGGTCATCAGCTGGTCTCTGCACAGAGAGGGCGCAGAGACAAAAGCAGAGACAAGAGCAACTGCTGGAGGGACCTGAGCCCAGAAGCCTTTTTTTTTTTTTTTTTTTTTTTTTTTTTTTTATGCCAGGGTCTCACTCTGTTCCAGGCTGGAATGCAGTGGTGTGATTTCAGCTCACAGCAACCTCTGCCTCCCAGGCTCCAGTGATCCTCCCATCTCAGCCTCCCAAGTGGCTGGGACACCAGGCATGCGCCACCATGCCTGGCTAATTTTTGCATTTTTTGTAGAAACAGTTTTCCCCATGTTGCCTAGGCTGGTCTCAAACTCCTGGGCTCAAGTGAGCCTCCCACCTTGGTCTCCAGAGGTGGTTGGGATTGCAGATGTGAGCCAACATGCCCAGCCTGAAGTTTTATCCTAGCTTTGCTCTAAGTGGGCTGTGTGACCCTGGACAAGTCACTCCTCTCTCTGAGCTACAATGTCTTCAACTGAGGGATAAGGGTTGGAACGAACAGTTCATCTTAATCTGTGCATCTCACACACTGGGAAAAGGCAGGGGTCTTAAGGGCATTGCTAAGGTTTGGAAACTTGCATGCACTGTGCACTGTGTGTGGGTGGGGAAAAAATAGCTCTCATGCTCACATATACTACTATTTTTCAAGTGAACACAGAATTGATTGTTTTTAATAAAATAAACATTTGTCTTTAAAGCAGTCACTGAATTCACAGGAATTTTGGTTATTTTTTAAATGATACTTTATCTTTTTTATTTTTTATTGTGGTAAAATATACATAACACGAAATTGACCATTTTCACCATTTATTATTATAAGCGTACAGTTCCGGGGCAGTAAGTACATTCACATTGTTGTGCGAGCATCACCATCCATCTCCGGGAGCTTTTCATCATCCCAAACAGAAACTCCGTACCCATTACACGGTAACTCCCATTCCTTCCTTCCCCACCCGCCGGCCCTGGTAACCACTAATTAAAGTTTTCTCAATCAAAAGACACTAAAAATGCAACGACTGTCTCGTGTGGGGTCCATGGAATAACTTGATGTTGAGAAGAAGTCCTACTTCCCAAAAAGGTAAGGCGTCCCTGACCTAGATATGCCAAGCCCCTTCCCGAACTGACGTTTAATGATTCTACTTTTCTAATGGCAGGAGGGAAAAATCAACCTGTTAATTTTTTTTCCTGGAATGAAGATGAATTTAATTTTTTTTCCTTTTCATACAAGATGGTGTCTGGAGGTAGACTCTACAAAAACACTTAGAAAAGCCAGAGTTGTGGTTTCCTCTAAGGGGCTGGAAAGAGCACGAAGAAGCTTGCAGGGAGCAGGAATGTTGTAGATCTCGATCTTAGAGTGGTCACATGGTAGGTTCCTATGGAAAAAATTATCAAGCTGGCTAGGTGCAGTGGCCGTGCCTGTAATCCCAGCGCTTTAGGAAGCCAAGGCAGGAAGATTTCTTGAGGCCAGGAGTTCAAGACCAGCCTGGGCAACATAGTGAGACACTGTCTCTATGAAAACTTTAAAAATTAGCTGAGTATGGTGGTCCATGCCTGTAAGTCCTAGCTACTCAGGAGGCTGAGGTGGGCAGATCACTGTGAACCCAGGAGTTAGTCTTCAGTAAGCTATGATCACACCATTGCACTCCAGCCTGGATGATAGAGTGAGACCCTGTCTCCTAAAAGAAAAAAAATAAAGTATAATAAAATAAAAAAAAAATTATCCAGCTGTTTACTTCAGATTTATGCACTTTGCTGGATGCATATTATACCCGCAGTGACACCATTTTTTAAGTGAAGTGAGTCATTCAGTTCAAATGGGTGCAGGTAACAACATCACAGTCAGGGAAGGGTCTCACCTTTCCCGGCCAGTTTGTTATGTAAATCTGTACCTTGATTGTACAAGCAAGGCAGAATCTGTTCTGTCCCGAAATAAGGCCAGGTAATGCACCATTTGTTTATTCATTTGTTTAAGAAAAACATGTGCAGTGTCTTCTATGAGCCAGGCCCTGTGCAATGCCCTGGGAATAGAGAGAAGGTCCCGGACCTCACAGAGCTGTATCAGCCATCACTATCTCATTCATCCACCTACAACATGCGTGGTCAAGTTCGTTTTCACCTCATCTAAATGCGTCCTGCTGAAATCTGAGCTCATTTCCTGTCGCTACTTTCTCAGCAGAGGTCATCTTAAAGACTCTCTGAGGTCATACTGTGAAACCCTGGCCGGATGATCATTAGCAGGGAGAAATCCTCTTTGTCAGGGAAAACCACCTCTATTCCTTTATAAACCTGCCCATCGTCAAACCCTCTGGTCAGTGTTGGTTAACACTAACAAGGTGCTACTACAATTTACCTGTTTAAGTTTCTCTAACCTAGAACTTCTTGAGGACAGATGCTTGCATTATTATTATTATTATTATTATTATTATTATTATTATTAGCAAGGTCTCATTCTGTTGCCCAAGCTGGAGTGCAGTGGAGCAATCACAGCTCACTGCAGCCTCGACTTCCCAGGCTCAAGCAAACCTCCCACCTCAGGCCCTTGAGTAGCTGGGACCACAGGCGTATGCCACCATGCCCAGCTAATTTTTTAATTTTTTGTAGAGATGGGGGTCTCCGTATATTGCCCAAACTGGTCATGAATTCCTGGGCTCAAGCAATCCTCCTGCCTCAGCCTCCCAAAGTGCTGGGATTACAGGTGTGAGCCACTGTGCCCAGCCTGTATTAATTTTTGTACTAATTATATTTATTGAGCATCAAATAGGTGCATAGCACAGTGCCTGGCACATGGTAGGTCCTCATGAAGTTGGCTGAATGAATAAGCAAGTTTATAAGTGAATAAATGGATGGAACAGCCCATTTATTTAGCCCAGAGTAGCTAAATCACAGGCTGAAGGTCACACAGTAATGGCTGGACTGGGAGGGACACCTGTCCCCACACTTAGGCCTGCCTCTCTTCCCTTGGCAGGCAACAGCCACATCATAAAACTTTCCATCTATTCCTTTGAAGAGGTGGGTCTGATTTACATCAGCCAACAGGCAGCAAAAATATGGGCCTTCAAATTTTATTGCCTTTTTATTATTCCTGGTGACGCACAGAAATATCATCCAAAACATTAGCAATTACTTTGAAGGTGCATGTTTCAAAGGCTTGGGGATGGGGTGTTTTCTAATTTGATAAGTCAGGGTGTTTTCTGCCAGGCAGGCCCAGGGGCATCGGTAGGACTGGAGCTGATTCAAAAGCAGAATTGATTTTTCAAGCCTCATTTTCATTTCCATCAGCACCCTATCAGACACCTTATCCCTGAGCCAGTTCCTATCCATGTATAATTTATACATTTGATTTCAGTAGATTAATCTCTGCCTCATTCACAGGAGAGTACATGAGGGATGGCTCCCTCTCTTGTTTTCCATAGGGAGAGTAATCATATATATTTCCATAGATTTCAATCCGTTTCCACCTACAGAATTTCTTTTAAGATTAATTCCAAACTCACTCTCATATTTATTTAGTTTTCAGGACTGGGTGGAACTGTGGGCACATGTGATAATTTCTGTTTATGCAGGAGGTGGGCTTATTCCAGGCATACCAGAGAAGAGACCAGCCTATCTCCTCCTGGTACTTAGGAATGGCCATCCACTTTGGGGGTGAATCAGGGATGTTGGGAGAAGACTAAAGCCACCCTCCCCTGGAACTAGGGTCAGCGCTCACTGACCTCTGACCCAAGTGTAGCTCTCCATCCCCTGAGCTCCGGGGCTTCTGGAAGAACATCAGAGTAGCACAAGACAAAGATCAGATACTCTTTCCAAAACTGACCACATTTCCACCATCCAAGGCTCTCTTATTTCTCCCTTTCTCCATTTTTCTTCCCAGTGCCCTCTGGATTCCAGAATCCAATTCTGGAATCACAGTTTTCAGAACTCTCTTGGGCTGGGCACTGTGTGTAGCTCAAGTCTGTAATCCCAGCACTTTGAAGGCCAAGGTGGAAGGGTCACTTGAATCTAGGAGTTCAAAACCATCCTAGGCAACATAGTGAGACCCCATCCCTACAAAAAATAAAAAAAATTATCCAGGCACAGTGGAGTGCCTCTGTAGTCCCAGCTACTCAGGAGGCTGAGGCAGGAGGAGTGCCTGAGTCCAGGAGTTTAAGGCTTCGGTGAGCTATGATGGTGCCACTGCACTCCAGCCTGGGCAACAGAGTGAGACCCTATCTTAAATTAATTAATTAATTAGTTAATTAATTTTAAAATATTAAGTACATAACTTTTTAGAAAATACAAATTGCCTATCTGATTCAGTGTAGTTGACAAATTAAAAAAAAAAAAATACAAGCCAGGCACAGTGGCTCATGCCCATAACCCCATACTTTGAGCGATTGAGGCAGGGGGATCACTTGAAGCCAGGAGTTTAAGACCAGTCTGGGCAACAAAGTGAGACCTCCATCTCTACAAAAAAAAAATTTTTTTTAATTAGCCAGTCACAGTGGCATGTACCTGTAGTCCCGGTTTCTCAGGAGGCTGAGTCAGGAGGATAGCTTGAGCCCAAGAGTTCAAGGCTGCAGTAAGCTATAATTGTGCCACTGCACCACTCCAGCTACTTGGGAGGTGGAGCAGGAGGATCATTTGGGCTCAGGAGTTTGAGGCCACAGTAGGCTATGATGGTGTCGGGGCACTCCAACCTGGGCAACAGAGCAAGACCCTGTCCCAACAAAAGAAGAAAAAAAGAACTACCTTGGCAGTGACTGAACTCCCTCTCCCCATTCCTTATACCCAAAGCCTCTTCTCAAGAGCCCTGTGTTTCTCCGTTTATGGGCAATTTCACCCTTGAGAGTCAAGCCACAAGCCTTCCTGCTGGAAGTTCTTCCTGGGTGGGCAACATGGCAGATTGTATTTCCCAAGATGGCTGCATAAAGATATCCCATCCCACAGGTCCGTACAAGGTGACACTGATGATTCTCCGATTGAGAAATGGGGTCTACATTTCCTCCACTTGAATCTAGGCAGACTTGTGGCTATGGCAGAAGTAACGTTTTTGCTCCTGCCTGCTTATTTTAGAACTCTTGTTCTTGGAGCCCCACTGCCATGCTCTAAGGAAATCCAGACCATACAGAGAGGGCACGTGTAAGTGTCTGGGCAATAGCCGTGACTGAGGTGCTAGCCATCAGCCAGCATCAATGTCAGTCATGTGAATGAGGAAGCCTTTGAAATGACTCCAGCTCCAGCAGACATCTGATTCTAACAAAGACCAAGAGATCGTGAGCAAGAATCACTTAGAGAACCCCTACAGAACCATGAGAGATAATAATAGAATGATTATTGTCATTGTTGTTTTTGAGACAGGGTCTTGCCCTGTCACCCAGGTTGGAGTGCAGTGATGCAATCATGGCTCACTGCAGCCTCAAATTCCCGGGCTCCAGTGATCCTCCCACCTCAGCCTCCCAAGTAGCTGAGACAACAAGCACATGCCACAACACTGGGCTCATATTTTTGTTTTTTGTAGAGATGGGGTCTCACTCTGTTGCTCTGGCTGGTCTTGAACTCCTGGGCTCAAGTGATCCTCTTGCCTCAGCCTCCCAAAGTGCTGGGATTATAGGCATGAGCCACTGTACCTGGCCTGCTTGTTGTTGCTTTAAGCCACTAATTTCAGGGGTGCTTCATTTTGCATCAATAGATATGGAAACAGGCATGGTTAGCAGAGCAATTGGAGATAAAAGTGAGCCTCTGGCAGCTTTCCCCTCTCCAGCTTAAAAGACATCCCACATTTATACAAAACCACATGCAAATGAGTACCTACAGCCTCAGGTCCTCCCTTCCTCAGCAAACATTTGGAAAGGAGAAGATGGGAAAGGAAGAGAGACAATATTCATTGCATGCCTGTCATATACCAAGCAGGGATCTTCTAACCCATTATACAGCCAAAGAAACTGAAGTCCAGGGAAGTTAAGTAACTTAACCAAGCCCATACTGCTAGAAAGTGCTCTGTCTGTGAAGTGGGGCCTGCATAAGTCGCCCATGGACTGAGACTCATGTGGAGGGAAGTGGTGCTCAATAAGTATTAGTGGAATGAATGAAAAAATAAATGAATGCACTCCCCCAGTCTTCTCTTTGTAGCCTTTTTCT
>NC_045449.1:22489695-22549908 GCF_002776525.5 Piliocolobus tephrosceles
AAATAAATGAATGCACTCCCCCAGTCTTCTCTTTGTAGCCTTTTTCTTTTCCAGTGGCTCAGAGGGACAACCCAGCCAGTTTGCTTTTCTCATGAAGGGCAAGAGAAGGAAGGAGGTGGCTGCGGGCTGAGTCCAAGAACCCCTGTGGCTGGGCTCCTGCAGATAGGGTGGCCTTCTCTGCCAGCTGGGAGTTGCCATTCTGTTGTTTCTCCCCAGTCATGGCCTCAGGGCTACCTCCTCTGGTCTCAGTCCTCTTTAGGGTGCCACTCTCCGACTGAGCCCCCAGTTGTCCCTTCAGGCCCATCTCAGCCCATTTTTCCTGCATGTGCAGCCTCAGGTGTCAGTTCCTGGGGCAGAATCAATGCAAGAGTGATTGCCACCACAGAGAGGCAGCCAGGCGGGGCTAGCAGCTCCTCCTTGCACCCTTGTCCTCTCCAGGCACAACTGGGATCAGAAATAACCTTCTCCCTTGCCAAGGCATTTGAGGAGGACTGCGGGCCCTGCAGCTATAACGTCTTTCTCTTGTTCTTTTTTTTTTTTTAACCCAGCAAATCATATTTTCCCAGGAAAGAAGGAGAAGAAAGCAAGTATGAAGAGGGGAGGAATTTACACCAACAAAACACCTCCCATGTCCCAGGCACTGTTAATGTGCATTCATTATCTCATTTAAATCCTCCTAATAATGCTGTGAGGTACATAGTATTATCCCTGTTTTACAGATGAGGACACGGAGGCTCAGAAAGGTTAAAACAGTTTCTCAAAGTTACACAGAGTAACTAATGGGAGTTAGGGTGAGATTTCAAGCCCAGCCGAGCCTGTATGGCTGTAAAGCCAATGCTGTTTTCACTATAAGCTTTTTCCTTTTTCTCCTTCCTAGGAAGCAGAATCCTCTTGCCCCTGGAGCCTATGGGGCCGTCACAGGTCCAGGAGGTAACCTCATCTCCATCACCCAAGTATCATGCATGGAGCTGGGGCAAAACTGTCAAAGATCACAAGAAAATTACTCAGTCAAATGTATCTGAGCCACCTCTGGTTCCTCACTTTTGTGTACAAGACAATTGAACTTCTGATATTTGATTCTGGCCCACTCATCACACCAGAGCCTTCAGCCGACCATAACCCTGCCTCCCAGAGCTTAGATCAAGTCAAATAAGGAGCTCTACTCCTTTCCCATATATCTGACCTAGCCAGTCACTGAATTGCATTTCTGCTAAATACCACGATAGCACAGTGGGTCAGCACCCAAGTTCTGGAGCTACATGGCCTGGGTTCAAATTCTGGTTCTCAATACTAATAGGACCTCTAGCAAGTTATTCAACCTGTCCCTTGGCTTACTTTTCCCACCTGCAAAATGGGGTTAGTAAAAACACCCAACAAATAAATTTGCAAGGACTCAGTGAATTAGTACGCAGAAGTGCTCATCGTATTGTAAGTTGGCTATTGGTGCTGTTTCTGGTTTGATCTAAACACCCGCCACACCCAGAAAGAACACCTCCCAGGGCCTGCAGCAGCTCATGTTGCAGACCACACTAAACAGCCCTCCCAGCCCCTCTTCTCACCTATGACCTCTCAGAGAACCAGGTAGAGACTGGCCTGGAAGCCGTTCAACATACACAAGGATGCTCTTTGAAACTGGCTGGGTATGGCCTTAAGTAACTCATAAGCCAGCTGCCTCCTGTTACCCCTCATGCTGCACAAATGGCTTCACTAAGTTCCGGCCTCATCTTGAACCCTGGGGTCATTTCCTGACATTGCTGGTGCCTGGCCTGGAGGCAGCACCTTACATAGTAAGGAGAAGCAGCTGCTCATTACCTCGCCTCCCCACCTCCATTAGGATAGAAATCACCTCCCAAGATGGGATGCTACAGCCAGAGGGTGAATTGGGGACCCCATTCCTTGGCTCACTTGGTTCCAGGCATCCCTAAATGCCAGTGATCATTCCTTTCCCTCTGATGTGTCGATGCCAGCCTTTCAGTGGCCAGGATCCCTTCCCTGGCCCCCAGCCCAGTTGTAGAACCACCCTGGCATGTCAAAGGACTCTGGATTCCAAATGGCATGTTTAGAAGTGTGTTTATTGCCTGTGTTAGTGGTTTTCTCCCATCAGGACACTGACTGTTGAAAGCAAAGTTCAAGCCAGGTTGGTGCAAGTTGCAGAAGCAGAAAAAGGATTCTATGCTACGCCTCTCTCCTTCCTTCAACTCAACCATCCTGAACGCACCAATGTAATACCATTGTGTTAGTCCGTTTGGGTGGCTATAACAAAATACCATAGACTGTGTGGCTTATAAGCAACAGAAATGTCTTTCCCACAGTTTTGGAAGCTGGGAAGTACGAGATCAAGGTGCCAGCATATTCAGTCTCTGGTAAGGGCCTGCTTCCTGCTTCACAGATGGCACCTTCTCACTGCGTCCTCACATGGTTGAAGGGGCAGGGGGTCTCTCTCAGGCCTCTTTTATAAGGGCACAAATCCCATTCATAAGGGCTCCACCCCCATGACCTTATCATTCCTCAAAAGCCCCACCTCCTAATAACATCACCTTGGGGGCCAAGATATCAAAATAGAAATTTTAGAGGAACACAAACATTCAGACAATAGCATTCCATTTATCCACCTGTCCACCTGTCCCTGTTCACCTGTGCACAGCATTTCCTGGCCCCTCCTCTCCACTGACATATCTTTGTTTCTGTATCAGAATTTTTTAAAAAGACATTCATGAAGCTTCTGATTTGAAGCAAACCATGTGCTGTTTGCTATGTATTGTCTCAATTACTCCTCACAAATACCTTGGGGGGTAGATATTATTATGTTTTAAATTTTTATTTATTATTTATTTATTTATTTATTTTTTTGAGAATGACTCTCGCTTTGTCGCCCAGGTTGGAGTGCAGTGGTATGATCTTGGCTCACTGCAACCTCCACCTCCCAGGTTGAAGCCATTCTCCTGCCTCAGCCTCCTGAGTAGCTGGGATTACAGGCACACACCACCATGCCTGGCTAATGTTTGTATTTTTAGTAGAGACGGAGTTTCACCATGTTGGTCCAGCTGGTCTTGAACTCCTGACCTTGTGATCCGCCCACCTCGGCTTCCCAAAGTGCTGAATTACAAACATGAGCCACCAGGCCCTGCCCATATATTTTAATAGAGGGTCTCTCTCTGTATTGGCACTAACACAGCTCACTGCAGCCTCCACCTCCCTGGCTCAAGAGATCCTCCTCCCTCAGCCTCCTGAGTAGCTGGGACTACAGGTGTGCACCACCATGCCTGGCTACCTTTTTTTTTTTTTTTTTTTTTTTTTGCAGAGATGGGGTCTCCCTATGTTGCCCAGGCTGGAATACTATTATTAATCCCATTTTATGGATGCAGGAAACTGAGCCTCAGAATGGTTATGAAACTTACCTGGATTCCACATCCAATGAACAGCCACACTGGGATTTAGATGAGGTCTAGCGAACTTTAGAACCCAGTGTTTTCTTTTGTTTTGTTTTGTTTTTTTGAGATGGAGTTTCGCTCTTGTTGCCCAGGCTGGAGTGCAATGGTGCAACCTCAGCTCACCGCAACCTCTGCCTCCCAGGTTCAAGTGATTCTCCTGCCTCAGCCTCCTGAGTAGCTGGGATTACAGGTATGTGCCACCATGCCCAGCTAACTTTGTATTTTTAGTAGAGACGGGGTTTCTCCATGTTGGTCAGGCTGGTCTCGAACTCCTGACCTCAGGTGATCCACCTGCCTCAGCCTCCCAAAGTGCTGGGATTGCTAAGAACTAAATCTTGTTTTTTGTGTGTTTTGGTTTGATTTGCTTTGGGTTTTGTAGAGGCAAGGTCTCCCTATGTTGCTGAAGCTAGTACTGAATTGCTGGACTCAAGCAATCCTCCCGCCTCGGTGAGGTCTTATTTTAATATCAACAGGCCTGGGTCCCTAAAGGACTCTCTGTGACATATGCAATGATTGGTGTTGCAAGAAACACCAAAGGTAAAGGCTTAGAGTAGCCCTATGAATAGCCAGTTTCAAAATCCAACATCCTGGTACCATGATCTGAGCACCCAGCCTGGTCACATAAACTCAGCATGCAAGAAAGCATCAGGCAATGTTTCCCAAAGTGTGTTATATGAACCCTCCCCCCAACAGATGTTACACCAAAAGAAGGGTTCCACAGTCCAACAGGTTTGGGAAACATTATGTATTCTAATCCCGATCTAAAGATTTATAACACCGGTTAGCATTTTTTTTTTTTTTTTTTTTTTGAGATGGAGTCTCACTGTCGCCCGGGCTGGAGTGCAGTGGCACGATCTCAGTTCACTGCAAGCTCCGCCTCCCAGGTTCACACCATTCTCCTGCCTCAGCCTCCCGTGTAACTGGGACTACAGGCGCCCAGCACCAGGCCCAGCTAATTTTTTTGTATTTTTAGTAGAGACAGGGTTTCACCATGTTAGCCAGGATGGTCTTGATCTCCTGACCTCGTGATCCCCCCTTCGTGGCCTCCCAAAGTGTGGTTAGCAAATTTTTAGTTTGAGGATTTTAAGTCTCTTTCAGTAAAGAAATCTGTTTGCCTTTATCTAACTCAGTGTTTCTCCAGTTTATATAATCCCTGAACCCTTTTATCCTTTTTAGTTTCTGTGGAATCAATGTTTTGTGGAATAGAGTTTGGGAAACACTGCTTTGGTGTCTCACCCTTGCCTGAATTGGGCCAGCTGCGTCTGCAGATCACCAGCCTGCCAGCTATGACCACCCACTCCATAGGTGGTACCAACAAGGTCAGCAGCATGCAGCTTGGGCCCATGGATCAGAGATTACACTCCTATTACTGGCAGAGGCACCTCTAACCCCTGGAGCCTGTAGCCAGCTGCCAACCCAGCCCAGAGCTGACCTCCCTTGACTTGATTCCTAGTCTTCAGGCACTCCCTGCCTCCCTGAACTCCCATCAGAACAGCCTAGAAAGCTGCACGCCTGTTTCCTGCCAGAGAGGACATGCTGGATGGAGAGAGAGCTGGGTGACAAGCCCAGCTGGAAAGCAAAGTACTTCCCAAAGCAGCACTTAGCAGGGCCATGTGCTGGGGAATCAGCCTCTGCTTGAGCAGAGGCATCCAACAGCTTGCAAGGCAAAGAAACAAACAGCTCCCAAGCACAAAACGCCTTCACAAATGTACGGCGTGTGAAAGAACCCACCTGTCTCTCTGCCACCCCACCCACCCAGGTAACACCCAAAGCAGCAGCAGCAACTGCGGCCGCCTCCACCCCCAACAGCCAAAGTCATGTGAATGCCAAGAGCCTTTGCTTGTCAGCTCCTAAGGACAGAACCAGTGTAACTGGTACATTTCGCCTAGCACAAAGCCCAGGACGAGAGATCAAGAAATAGTTATGGAGGCAAGGGGCCCAGGACAGGGTGAGATGGACGTGAAAGCGCCTATGAAATCAATACAGCCTTCTACTTCCTCTTGAAATTTGCTTTCTCTAGCCGCTTTTTAAAGGATCTGGTATTGTCCTCGACTAAGGATGCTATGTTCACACAGGTATCTAAAACCATGACCAGCCTAAGGCATTGTTGATTGAGTCCATATGTGTGCATACTTTACTGATGGGTACATACAGGTTTATGTGAATGGGGAGAGTCGAGAACACAGGAGAAACCAAAAAGCAAGGGTTCTATTAGACAGCATTGCCTGAAAAAGACACATATTTTCCATGATTGATAATCAAGGTTGGTATCAATGACTGCTTGTCTTTCTCATCTCCACTGTACCCCTGAATAGATAACCCCCACCATGAAATGTATAGCCCTCTGCTTGAAATGCTATACTCCATAGTAAGCTAAGACCAAAATAATAACTAGAGGGCAAAGCAATTAACCATTTCTCCAGGCTGAAGTTTCAACCTCTTACTGCCTTGATAATTTACTCTGCAAAGTGGCAGGCACCTGGCTCAGAGTCAGTCTTCAAATCTATTCAAAAGTCCCTGAATTCTGCTGAATCTGGTTTCACTCTATGAACAGAACCAAAAACAGTAAGGTCTTCAACACCTCATTATAATTATATTATAATATTAAGTTGTATTATAATTATAATATATATTATAAATATATATTTTAAAACTTAGTTTTCCTGCAAAGCTTCCATTTGCTGGTATGCTAGGAGACAGAATGAGTAGTTTTGCTGTTTTCATGGAAGCCTTTGGAGGAGTGGACCAAAAATTACATCATTGTGTGCTATTCCTTCGCCAGCACATCTTCCTATTTCCACAGAGATCTTGGGGCTCTCAGGCCCTCAGCCTCAGGGTTCTCATGGAAAAGTTGTGGCCATTCCGAACTTTCAGGGGAAATACAAGAAATGGGAATGCCAAGACAAAAAGCAGCCAAAATCATATCACAATCTGTCTAATTCTGAACCTTTGATCTTATCATCTGCTCTGACCTCTCCTCACCCCCAACTGCATCTCCTCCTGTCGCCTATTCAGTGAATGGTTCCACCATCTGCCACTGGCTCAAGTCACAAATATGGGGGTTATCTGGGATTTATCCATTTCCCTCATCACCATCCCCATGCGGTATTCAATCAGTCTCTTAAGCTCTGTCACCCTCTCTTCTCCAGCCTCACTGCCACTACCATTGTTCAGACCACCGTCTTCTTTCCCCTAGTTGAACAAGAGCATAAGTGTCTCCCCTGCTTTTAGTCTTGCTCCCCTCTGTCTATTCTCCACACTACGGTGCCACAATGACCTTTCTGAAAAACAAATAGAATCATGTCACTGCTGTACTTAAAACCCCTCAGAAACCACTTGTGTTCACCAGGATAAAATTCTAACCCCAACCTTGATACCCAAGGTCTTTCATGTTGGCTCCCAGGCCACCTCCCCAGCCTCTTTTCTCACCACTCTCCCCTTCTCTTACCAAATACTAAACTACTAGTAGCTCTCAGGACACACCATGTTCTTACATACCTCTGGTCCTTGCACATACTATTTCTACATTCTGGAACAATTTTTCATCTTCTTTCTCCTGGCTAAGCCCCATGCATTCTCCAAGAATCAATTAATGCATATCTTCCTCTAGAAAACCTTCTGGAGAGGCAAAAAGCCCCTGCTGCCTCCTTACTGTCTCCAAGCTCTTGCATAAAAACATGCTGTTCCTTCTGTCTTAGTCTTATCCTTCTGAAATGTGGCAGAAGGTGCAGCAGACTCCTGAGCAATTCCTAACCCATAGCACCTGAGGGACTATCTCCCGAGCCTCCCTTTCCTCTTTCCTAACAGAACCCCAGTGTCTTCTGATATCCACCCTCACCCAAATAGCCCCTTGCCTCAGGGAAAGCTGACCTTGCCACACTGATTGGGGTGGGGGAAGGGGGGGTATATATCTCATTTTTCTTCACAATGATTGGCTCAAGAATGTCATGTGACCCATTTCTGGCCAATGAGTTATGACATTTCTTGTCTCCCAAGAGAGAGTCACTGGAGGAGACCAGGTGTGGTAGGTAGATCACGCCTGTAATCCCAGCGCTTTGAGAGGCCGAGGCAGGAGAATTGCTTGAGCCTAGGAGTTCAAGACCAGCCTGGGCAACAAGGCAAAGCCCCATCTCAACAAAATAAAAAATTAGCCAGGTGTGATGACACACACTTCTGGTCCCAACTACTTGGGAGACTGAGGTAGGAGGATTGCTTGAGCCCAGGAGGTTGAGGCTGCAATAAGTCAAGATCCACATCACTGCACTCCAGCCACCTGGGTGACAGAGTGAGACGCTGTCTCAAAAAAAAAAAAGAAGAAAAAAAAAAAAAGAAGGCCGGACGTGGTGGCTCATGCCTATAATCCCAGCACTTTGGGATGCTGAAGCAGGTGGCTCACCTGAGGTCAGGAGTTTGAGACCAGCCTGACCAACATGGAGAAACCCCGTTTCTACTAAAATTACAAAATTAGCTGGGCATAGTGATGCATGTCTGTAGCCCCAGCTACTTGGGAGGCTGAGGCAGGAGAATTGCTTGAACCCAGGAGATAGAGGTTACAGTGAGCTGAGATTGCGCCATTGCACTCCAGCCTGGGCAGCAAGAGCAAAACTCTGTCTCAAAAATAAGAAAATTATAAAAGAGAGAGTCCCTGCAGGAGATGGCCTGTCTTCTTCCTCTACATCAAGAATTCTTAGCCTTTTTTTGGTGGGAGGGTGGCGCCAGGATCCCTTTTGTGGTCAGATGAATTCCATGAACTGCTTCTTAGAATAATATTTTAAAATATATAAAATAAATTACATGTAAACAACTATAATTTAACCATGTATTAAAATATTAAAACAATATATTTGTGGTATAATAATATATGTGATACCTTATTAACACATTCAATATCAAGATTTAATGGTGGATCTAATAACTACTACAATTTCAAAGTGGAATTGAGTATAAATTATATTTTATAATATATTCACAATTGTAATGTTATGTGAAAATATATAGGATTTCTTTTGGTGGCAAAGCCACAGTACACTACTACCACTATAGATGTTGCCTGCATTCATAATTGAAGAAAATGCCACATTTCAGTTAGAGGTTAGTGGTGTAATTCTTTCTCCCACTCACGTTCATGGCTCCCCGGGTTTGTCTGTGGAGCCCCAGGTAAGAGCTCCCTGCTCTGGACTTTGTACTCTCTGGCTGTGATGGCTGGAACCACTGCAGCCATCTTGCCAGCAACTGGAGGGTGGACCACTATGGGCATTGGCATACTAGAAAGATGAAAAGAACCTGGGTCCTTGATACCATTGCTGGGCCTCTAAACCAACCAGCCCCGAAGCCCATTGACTTCAGTTATGGAAAATAATAAAATTACTTATTGTTTAAGCCCATTTGACCCAGGATTTCTATGGATTCAGCTAATTTACAGAGAAGGAAGAATGTTTAACTTTATGTCAGAGTCAATGTCACAAGACAGAACAAATGGAGCACCTACACTGAGCTCCCAATCCAAGTAGAAAGCCTGTTTCCCGATGGAAAGCAATTTAAACCACCTCTGCTATATTCACAGTGTAGGAGAATACCAATTGCACAAAAATGACATAAGCTGTGAGCCCTGGAGTCAGTGAGACTTCCGGGAGCACCTGTACCTTAGCATCATCTTGCAAGCCCATTGGATGGAGGTGAAGCCTTGCACAAGGACAGATTGATGAAAACTCTTTCCTAACCACTGTACTTTGAGCACACCTGGAAGCAGTAACAAGCGTTCTGAAGATGAAAGCTTACACTCTATTGCCCACAGCAGGAGGGAGAACAATGTGGGATACACCCAAAAGCAGTGCTGCTCAAACTATAGTCCTCAGAAAGGAACATCAAACCTGATGATGCATCTGAAACAGGCACCAGAAACATCAGGAACAGATTGCTGGGTTCTCAGAGGTTCTGATTCAGTAGGTTGGCAGTGAGCCCTAAAATGTGCATTTCCAAAAAAACGTAGTGTTATGCTGAGGTTTTTGGTCCAAGGATCACACTTTAAGAAGCACTGTCCTAGAGGATCCACAGAGGCCCAGAATTACTCCCTCAGCCACATGGCTAATCAAATCACTTAGGGAAGAGGATCTGCCTTTAAAAATTTATTAGGAGTTGGGTGCAGAGGCTGGTGCCTATAATCCCAGCTACTCAAGAGTTCGAGACCAGCCTGAGCAACATAGAATTCTCGTAAATATTCTCTTTTTAAGAGATTCCCCAATCTCTTAAAAAAAAAAAAAAAAAAAGTTCATTAGGTATTAATATGCTGAAAAATTGATCTGGTTATCTAGTTATCTTTGCCAAGTTTGGTTTGAGCCAGGCACGACTCTACTTGACAGTGGAGTGCTAGAGCTAGCTGATACCAGCTCAAAAGAGCTAATTGTTAAATTTTCAGGAATTTTGCAAGCAGGTTATTAAACACAGCCATCATTAAAAATTAAATTATATATACTTTTAACAAAATAAATTGTATTAAAAACAAAGATACTTAGCACTCTTCACTTCCTAATTATTTTACTATATTTTATTATCATCTCTGCTCTTAAGGTTATTTACATCTACTGTATGTATGTGGTAAAAAGGTTATATGATGGTGCATCTCCTCTTCCCCACTCCACATTCGATGACTTACCATTGGTAGGTTGAAACCAGCCACAGTGGAATTTACACCATGGAACTGTTGATTGTATAGATTTCAGATAATGATGGAGAAAATGTTAATAGTGCAGATTAAACTTAAAATCGTGTTGTGTCTATAACTGTTATATTGTAACTAGTACCAAAAAAATCAAGGCAATATTCTTCCAGCATTCAAATATTACCACCTGATTCAGCAAAGAAGTCACTATGTTATTGACTAGCAAATGAAATTCTGATACGTTTGTTGTTTTTCTTTCGTTTGACTCCTTAATGGAGACGAAAATATCAACTGACATTCGTGTTGGAATTATCCTCATTTGTTAATGATGTGAGTCCTTCTTTGGCAAATTGGATAGCATTGATTCACAGTCTGATTTTGTCAAATCATGGGCGAAATGAAACCACAGTTATGGCTGCGGAAACAAGAGTTCAACAAAGGTCAACAAAAGCACTGTGAGAATCAGTTGACTGTGTGGAATTTATGATGAAGCATTGTATCGTTGATTCTTCTTTGTAATTTGGGTGCTTCACATCTGTATTAGATCAGATGGTCATAACAAAATATTATACCATGGATTGGGTAGCTTAAACAAGAAAAAGTTCTTTTCTCATAATTCTGGAGGCCAAAAGTCCAAGATCAAGGTTTCAGCCAATTTGGTTTGTGGTGAGGGCTCTCTTCCCAGATGGTAGATGGGCCGCTTTCTCTTTTGTCCTCAAATAGCCTTTCCTCAGTGTGCACACACTTGCACGTGGAGAGAGAGACCCAGCTCTCTGGAGTCTCTCCTTATAAGGACACTAATCCTTTCAGATTAGGGCCTCACCCTTATAACCTTATTTAACCTTAATTACTTCCTTAAAGTTCTCATCTCTGAATATAGCCACATTGGGGGTTAGGGCTTCAACATAAGAATTGGTTGGGAGGGCAGTGGATACAAACATTCAGTCAATAACAACATCCTTTCTCTCTGTAAAATATCTAAAAATTTATAATAAACAAATGATATAAAAGTTATAATAAGCTTTTTTTCTGGAGAGCCAGTTTTAAAATATTAATGATCACCATCTTTTAGTCATCTTTATTTTCTGGACAGGGTAGGTCCTAGCTGATTATTAGAGGCATGATTCCATTGCTCAGAGTGAGCAAAACTGGATGAGCAACTTCCTGGCAGAATTCTGTCTTACTAGGATGATTTTATTCGAATGTGCTGCCTGTAACAATAGTATCTTTTCCACACTTGTAATTCGTCCTCCTGTGAGTAGCTTGGTGTACTTCCCTAGGCAGGGCGTTGCCCTGAAAAACTTGCTGACCCAGGGCCACACCAACCTTCCCAATTGCTCATAGTCTGTCCCTCTTTCCTTACAAATTTACCATGGCATGAAAAGCAGGCAACTTCCTCCTGAATCCGTCCACCAGAACAGGACTGGGGAAGGGACCTCCCTTTCTCATTAAAGGTCCAAGGCAGCGATACAGCATACTAATACCCAGAGGCAGGCGGTGCTACAGATGGGCAGTCTGGTGACAGCGCAGGCCACACAAGACCTTGAGTTGGAGGAGCAGAGGGTCTTTCCAGAGCAGTGGAGATAGTGTAGGACTGGACTTATTCACAAACACCCTCGATGACTCTCAGATATGCTGGAGAGGAGAGATCAAGTCCTGCAGTTGCTCAGGTAGGGCTATCCAGCAGCAACTTTCTGATCTAACTAGTTATGAGATCTCATTTGCACCTCATTTGTCAAGCTTCACCTTCATTCTGCAGATGAGACGGCTCATTTTAGAAGAGCAGATAACTCAGCCAAAGAGGTCACATGGTGAATTAGGGTCCAGTGCTGTAGATATGTCTGTTTCATTCAGCCTCTGCTCTGGGGGAGCTTTCTTCTTTAAATGAGCAGAGGAAGCATCAGCTCCATGCATAGAAACACGCAGAACCAGCTGGCATGTCTGCGAATCTGCATCTGTGCTTCTCCCAGACCTTTCCAAGGTTCTAAGGATGAGAGTTCAGGGTGAAGGCACTCCAGAAGCACCATGCTGGCAGCTTTTGCCCAATGGCCCACTGTCATCACCTTGACTCATCACCCACCTGTTTCATTTGTCTCTGTCTGGGAGCTTAACTAGAGTCCGAGTTCCTATAGGCAGGGACCATGATATGCATGGGCTCCTGAGCCAGAACTGCATTCGAATATTGATGCTGCTACTTACTAGCTATGCCACTGGGCAAGCCCATTAAATGGAAAAGGAAAGATGCAAAAATTTGTTGAGGGCCAGGGTGTGGTAGCTCACACTTGTAATCACAGTGCTTTGCGAGGCCAAGGTGGGAAGATCGCTGAGGCCAGGAGTTCAAGACGAGCCTGGCAATATAGCAAGACCTGTCTCTACAAATAATAAACAAAAAATTAGCTGGGCATGGTGGCGCGTGCCTGTAATCTCAGCTGCTTGGGAGGCTGAGGCAGGAGGATCCCTTGAGCCCAAGAGTTTGAGGTTACAGTGAGCCATGACTGCACTACTGTACTCCAGCCTGCGTGACAGAGCAAGACCCTGTCCCTAAAAAAACAATTTTTATAACATATTGAATGCCTTGTATAAGTTAGGATTTGTTTTACTTGTAAATGACTGAAACCCAACTCAAACAGGATTAAGCAAAAAAAAAAAAAAAAAAGTTTATTGTTTCAGCAATCAAATGATCCTGGAACACTGGAACAGATCTTATAGGCTTCTGGCAAGGCTTGAGACCTTGTAGATTTCCAGGGGCTGAGCAATGTCCTCAGGACCTATTTTTGCTCTCTCCACCTCTAGCCTCCACTTTTTTGGTGTTGGTTCCATTGCCATGTGGGCTTTCTACTCAGGGTAGAAAGGCGGCTGCCTAATCTCCAGTTGTGTGTACATAATGCTGCATATACCGACTGTCAAGCTCCCATCCACTGGTAAGGAAAACCAGTCTCTTTCCCAAAACACTCACACAAATCCTAGGCTTCACTTTGGACCAATCTAGGTCACCAGTTGCACCCCTGAACCAACGGCTATGGCTAGGGGAATCCAGAGCACTGGTCAGCCATGCTTGAGTCACTTGCTCACCCCCTGGAGTGAAAAATGAAGCTTGGTCCAGAGCTCATGAACTACAAATGCTGTGTGGAGTGGTTTCCCAAAGAAAAAGAAGGAACTATTACTGAAACAAGGTACAATGGATTCTGGGTAGCCAAAAAGACAACAAATGTCTGCCACACCTACTATCTACCATGCTCTTGGTACTTTTTTTTTTTTTTTCATTAAACTCTTGCAACGGTGTAACTTAGCCTTTCAGAATCACAGTTTCCCCTTTTTAAAATGAAGATAATGATACCTAGTAAGACTAGCTACTACTTCTCTGGTACCTTCTAGGCACTGGGCTAAATGCTTTATGTATGCCAACTCATGTAATTATTTATATCATAAGATTATTGTTGGACATAAATTAAAATAGATGACATAAAATGTCCTAGGCATAATACCTGATACATAATAGGCAATAAATGTTTAAATGCATTTTATTTTATCAGTCACTCAAGGACAGTATTAAGCACCTAACGGGAGCTTATTTTAAAAGATGAATGAATTAATCTGTGTATGAAATTATTTCTGCATTTACTTATTTATACTCTACCTAGTTGCACAAGGGATTTGATATACAGGATATATATCCAATAATATAGCACAATATAAACAGATAAATAAAATCAGGACCAAGGAATGTGTGAATTAGAATAGAATAACAAGATAAGGGGAAAAATAAAATGCATTAATGGATGTCATGGAATTAGTTTTTGAATTTGAGGCTTCGAGTTTCCTGGCAACCAAAAAGAAAAGGGAAAACCCATTGGTTTCTATCCTACAGTTCAAGAATGAAAAATAAAATCATTCCTCCGGGAAGATGATTTAATGAATTGGCTTTTGAGATAAAGGAATTCTTTTTGGGCAGTTGGGGTAGCGGAGACAGAAACAGATACAGAAATACTCTATTTAAGGTAAAAACTGTAGTTTCTTTAGCACAGGAAGTAATTGGGAAGAAAGCACCTCATCTTTTGTGGGGCAAATGCCTGATGTACTTTTGATAACAGAATGAGGTGCCACTTTAGGCCTCTGATACAACAATCAAATCCCTTGAGGTGAAATGCCTCCCACAGCCTTCCCTCCAACAGACGCCATCTTCAGAGGGGAGGCAGGAAGCTAGTCTCCAGAAAGTGGAAGACCCTGCAGATCTGACTTCCATTCTCAAGAAGCGACCCAGGAGCTATTCTCCCTGAGGCCTAAGGAGGAGAAACCAAGGGGGTTTTCACCTGGCAGCTCCCCTAGACAGGATAACTCCTCTCAGCTACAAGGTCCCTGCCTGCAGCCAGGAAAGAGTTAATTGCAGTGACCCAAATCTGCAGTCCCGTTTTCAGCATGCTGAAAATTACTTTTTAATCCTGGCTTTTAGGGCTTGCCTGGGGAGCCATCTGCTGCACCATCCCCCACCTCGGGCACACAGGATTACTCCCACCTGCCCTCCTAACGTGCTTTTGTGGGGCCTAATTCTGCTCCTGCCCTTCCAGATCATAGTAATTTGGAGGATGACAGTTTCATTTGTGGGGTAGGAAAAGAGCAAAGATTTTAAAACAACAAAAAGCAAGGTCTTCCAGCCCAGATTAAATAGAAAACAATTTGAAAGGTCAGAATCCACAGAGGTGCAGGTCTGCGATAAACAGACCCCCAGCCTCAGACATGCCATGCCATCTTTGCAGGCATCTGGAGCTGGGCAATGTAGCACTTGGGTTTTTTCTGGGTTCCAATACTTAGGGGCCAGAGGGTTCCAAAAGTGGGTGATGCGCCCATGACTCGGCTTACTCCATCCAAGGAAACTGAACAGAAGTCCCTAAACCCCCACTGGAACAAGACCTAGAGATTATGCCCTAGGCTCTCAGTCCTTCAGCACCTCTCTAGACAAATTTAGGGAGGCCCCCTACTGTGTGCCATGGTCCGCACCCTCAAGGACCTAACTACGCAATGAAGGGGAGATGAGTCATAAAGAGTACCCAGTGGGATGTATGCTGTGATGGGGCCTTTGACCTGAGCCTTGAAGAATAAGCATTTACCAGATTGACAAGGTGAGACAGGACCTTCTAGAGAAAGGGAATTGGATGGACAGAAGCCAGAGATGGGATGGTGCTTCTGAGGAGGGTACAGGAAAAAAGGGTCTCATCTACATGGCTGGTGGAAGTTATCAGTTACATGGGTACAATCTCTGAGAAGTCAATCTAGCAATAATCTTTGAAATTACAAACACACATATCCTTTCACCCAGAAATTCCGCTTCCAAGAATTTAACTAGCAGATATACTCCCACATATGCAAAATAACATGCTTACAAAATGTTATTCAATGCAGCATTGTTTGCAATAGCAAAAGGTTGAAAATGACTTACACGTCCACCAACAGGCTGGTTAAATGAATTCTAGGACATTCATATAAAGAATACTCTGCAATGGGAAAAAGAATAAAGTAGTTCTTTATGTTCTGGTAGGAAATCATCTCCAAGAATGTTGTTAGTGATAAAAAGCAAGGGAAGTAACCAAATGCAATGTGTGGACCTTACTTGAATTTTGATTCAAACAAAACAGCATTTGTTGAGAGAGAGAAAAAAAAAACAAGGAAATCTGAATGCTGACTAGGTAGCTTATGGTATTAAAGAATTATTGTTTTCTTTTACATGTGTAGAGGTTGTGTTTTTTTTTGGGGGGGGGTCATTTTCTTTTAGAAATATACGCTGAAGAATTAATAGATGAAATTGTATGATGCCTGGAATTTGCTTTAAAATAATCAGGGGGAGAGGGAGAGGAAGTGAAGATACAAAAAGATCGGCTGAGTGTGGATCATTGTTGAAGTGGGTTGATGGCTATATGGGGGTTCACACTGTTTTTTCTACTTTTGTATATGTGTGAAATTTTCCTACAATAAAAGGTTCTTAGAAAGCAAGGTGCAGACTGGTGTATTTAATATGCTGCCACCAAAACTAAAAAGAGCAGACTGGCCGGGCACGTTGCCTCATGCCTGTAATCCCAGCACTTTGGGAGGCTGAGGTGGGCGGATGATGAGGTCAGGAGTTCGAGACCAGCCTAGCCAATATGGTGAAACCCTGTCTCTACTGAAAATACAAACATTAGTCGGGCATGGTGGTGTGTGTCTGTAGTCCCAGCTACTCAGGAGGCTGAGGCAGAAGAATCTCTTGAACCTGGGAGGCGGAGTTTGCAATGAGCCAAGATCACACCACTGCACTCCAGGCTGGGCAACAGAGTGAGACTCTGTCTCAAAAAAAAAAAAAAAAGAAGAGCAGACCCTCACCAAACAAGTGTGTGTGTGTGTGTGTGTGTGTATATATATATATATATATATATAATATGTATATAGTATGTGTGTGTATATATATCTTATGTATGCAACATATATACACATTATATATAGTATATGCATATATAGTATGTGTATATATAGTATGTATACATATAGATGTATGTGTGCATCTGTGTATGTTGAATGAATGAATGTCCTCCTGGGACCTATCAGGTTATTAGGAATACAGTTAGTTTAAAAAATAAGTATTACATAATGTGAAAAATGCGGGAATACAAAGGAGGAAATGAATCATCTTTAAGGGGGAGAGGGGCTGGTTGAGGAATGTTGCTGGAGAGGAGATGACGTCTGTGCCGCATCCTGAAGGGTGTTGAGGAGCTTGGCAGGTGAGGGGTGTGAGTGAGGAGTCAAGCATTTTGTACTGAGGAAAGAACAAGAGCAAAGGTCAGAAAATTTAAAGACCAGATCATGTTTAACTAAAGACACTGCTTTTGTATTATTATCCAAATCACACTACTGTCTTATATAGAGAACTTTAGCCACGCCTCTTCAATTCAATTCAAAGGGATTTATACATCCACACATGCAAAAACAGTAGGAACAATATACTTGCCTATTTGCTTACATATGTATAACAAATCTCTGAAAGAAAACATGTGCAGCTGCTAAAACTGTTTGCCTCCAGGAGGGTAGACTCATGGCTGGGGGACAAGAGTAGGAAGGAAATTTTTTACTGTTTTATTTTTTGTATCTTTTGAATTTGGACCCAAGTAAATGTATTATCTTTAAAAAAAAAAAAAAAAAGTCCAGGTGCAATGGCTCACGCCTGTAATCCCAACACTTTAAGTGGCTGAGGCAGGCGGATCACTTGAGGCCAGGAGTTTGAGACCAGCCTGGCCAACATGGCAAAACCCTATCTCTACTAAAAATACAAAAATTAGCTGGGCGTGGCAGCACGCGCCTGTAATCCCAGCTACTTGGGAAACTGAGGCAGGAGAAACACTTGAACCAGGAGGCAGAGGTTGCAGTGAGCAGAGATCATGCCACTGCACTCCAGCCTGGGCAAAAGAGTGAGACTGTCTCAGAAGAAGAAGAAGAAGGAGAAGGAGAAGGAGAAGGAGAAGGAGGAGGGGGAGAGGAGGAGGAGGAAGAGGAGGAGAAGAAGAAGAAGAAGAAGAAGAAGAAGAAGAAGAAGAAGAAGCAGCAGCAGCTAAAATTTTAAAAAATAATAATAAGATTTGGAATTACAGAGAGCAAGGCTGAGTAGCTTGGGTAAGTTATTTACCCTCTATGTCTATGAATTTATTTTCCTATCCAAGGAATGGGGACAATGACATTAGTATCACCTCATGGGAGTGCTGTGGGATTAAGTGAAATAATGTATTAGATAAATGTACTGAATAATGTATCTAATTAAATACTAATGTACTACATTAAATAACATAATAAATTATTCACAGAGGGCACCTTTATAAACACCAGCTGACATTAATGCGAAGCCAGGACTCAATCCATGACTCTGATCCCGCATTCCAAGTTCTTCCCACTCTAAAGGTAGTCCACCTAACTAGCCCTCAGGCTGAAGATAGCAAAAGGATCAGTGGGATCTCTCTGAAGCTTAGCGGCAATGGCCTCATGGGTCTTTATTGTCCATGGTCATCTCTGCCAAGAAGCACATACAAACATTTCTCATCAGCTCATGGATATTTTCAATGGCCTTGTCTACTCCATGAAACAACATTTAGAGGTCAAATGGATGAAAGGTGTGGTCTTGCCTGTATGACCAGGATCAAGTGTTTCCCTCTGAGACATGTGGTTCTTCCCCGAGCCATTACCAGGCACCTAGGTCCAATAGCAGAGAACCCTGGCCTAGAAGTAGGAAGGTTTGTGGCCCAGGCATGGGAGTCAAGAGATCTTAGACACTAATGGCAAGGCATATAGCCTAAAGTGTATACCTTAACCTCACTGAGGCTCAGTGTCCTCATCTGTAAAATGGGAATAAAAATACCTGCCCTAGCTATCTCTTAGGGATGATATGAATAATTAATGAAAGAGATATGTGAAATTAAATTTTCTAATTTAGACCCTAGACTATGGGATCTTCTTCAATCCATTCTACCCAGGCAGAGTCTTTGGTTCTACCAACATGTAAGTTTTAAAATGTGATCAAAGGAAAGCCAGAGCTATCACCTTCAGGTTCCTGAAACTGTCCTCCTCTCCTCTGTCAAAGAGATTATAGCACACACAGGTGAGTGGGGAGGATCCTAAGCACCATAAATACGTGTAGGCAATATCCATATCTTTCAAATGTTTGTCCTTGGTGAGAGCTGCAGCTGTCTTTTAATATGGCTAAATGAAGTAGGGAAAAATCAGAAAAATGCAAATGAGATTCTTATTTTAGGCAAATTAATCTCAGCAATGCTCATATCTGATCAAGCTTATCTTTAAGACGATCATTAGGATAATGGATTAATGTGAAAGTTTATTTTTACCCTGTCTGCTCTCACTCTTTGAAGACCCTTCAAACCTCATCTTGATTCTGCCAGACACCCCAGGAGGAAGGGAACTTCTTACCAGTCAGTGTAGTCCCCAGCATTCGTGTTGGGGCGGACTCTGGCAATCATAGGGTCCAGCTCACCGCAAGGTCAGCCAGTACCACACTGCCCCCACCTTTCATCACATGACCTGAGACAGCTGCAGCCACCCTTGGACTCCAGGCGTTTTTTTTTTAGAAAGTCCCAGAAAGAGATGAGAAAGATATGGGGGATTTTCTTTACAGGGAGGTCTTTGAGGGACCTGAAGTGCGATAAAGAGATTAAGAGAATAAGCCTTGAAGTCAGGCAGTCCTGCTTGAATCCTAGCTCTCTTACTTACTTGCTATGTGACCCTAACTTCCATGAGCCTTGGTTTCCTCATCTGTAAAATGGAGATCATATTGCCATCTACTTAACTGGGGTGTTGTGAGATCTAAATGAGAACTGTGTGCACGCAGCACTGAGTGAAGTATCTGACATGGGGTAAAAATGAGAGCTATTGAGCACTTAATAAAGCACTGTCCCAAGTTCTTTATATGTATTCATTTAATACCAGCAGCAATCTTATGGTATGGGTGTTATAGCCCTCTTCTTTAAAAACAAAACAAAAAAAGGAGGAAAAGGAAAGCCTGAGAAGTTGAGTGACACAGCCAAGGGCCAAGATTTGAACCCATGGCTCTAGAGCCCACTGCATCACTCCTACTCTACAGCTCTTGCCAACTCACTGGCAAAAATGGAGAAGGGTCTTTTGCTGGCATAGAGGCTGGACTTGTACTGAACCCCTCTAGAATTCTATGTAATGAGAAACAGAGGGCACCAGTTCAGGAAGGAAGAAGCAGGTAAAGGAGAAGGCACAGGGGCCCAGAGGTTTCACTAGGCAGGAAGGAGAGAGAGGCAGCAGGATCCTGTCCACAAGCAGCCATCCCAGAGCCACTTTCTAGAAGGACCACCCCCTACACAGAGCCCCTGGCACTGCTGTCCAGAGCCTGAAGCCCAGCTAAGGCTTCTCTTCCCTGCATATTGAGAAGGGGGCTGGAGAAACATCCTGGGGCTCCGCAGAGATGAAAGTCACAGCACACCCTCAAAGCCTTTCTCATTTCAAGCATTCGATCACTGTATCAGAGCCATTTTGAGACGGGAAAGTGGGAGTCCACCTTGGGGCAATGACATTTGAGTCTGAATCCAAAAATGTTTGCCTATAGATGTAAAGAAAAGCTCAGATTCTTAGAAACAACATAGCAATTAAGACTAAAGATTAAGAAATTCAGGCCTGTTTCAAGTTCTAGCTCTAACACTTACTAGGTGCATAACTTTGAGTGATCATCCTAACCTGGTGCCTCAGTTTTGTCTTCTGTAAAATGGGGCTAATAATACCTACCTCACAGGATTTAGGGAATTAAATAAGAAATATAAATACAGAGCCGAGATAGGGTCTAGCATAGAGTAAGTGGTTAATGAGTAGTAAGTACTTATCATTATACGTGGTGGTTTTAAATTCCTAAAAGACAAAAAGATATACATTCAGTTGACCGTGTGTGTGTGGAATGGGGAATGTGCACATACTTACATATAAATATGCGTTTATAAGTATTTCCCCCGGCACATCCCTGAAAAACCAGTATATACTCAGACATTCCTTTAAATCAAAATCAAGTCTATTCCACTTCCTCCTCAGTCCAGTGAGGCGTGCAAGGCATCAGTTATTATTCCCAATTTAGAGATCAGGACCCCAAGGGACTTAGCAGCATCTGAGTAGCCTGCTCAAAGATTCAAGGCTAATCCAATGTCCTCCCTACTCTTTTCTTAGCCTTCCTGACAATTTGTGTTCACTGCCCCCTCTAATTCTCTGTCCAAGCTAAAAGGTCGTGAATTCCACACCCCTCCCCACAATGCAGCCTGATTATGGGAAGGAGATGCCTGAGAAGAGTGAAAGGAAAAAAGAAAGAAGATAGAGGGAAATGAGATAAAGGGACATGTGGCCTCATTCTTCACTGTCCCAAATTCCCTTTTCAAAGTCATAAACCTGCACCCACCTCTTCCAATCGCCCCCTCCATTCTTGCCTCTGCCCCTGTGTCCCTGCCTTGTCTTCCCAAGGGCTGCAGCAATATTTCAAATGTTCCTCCCACAGTTGGGTGCCTGCACTGGTTTCTGGGCTCCTGGCATCCTGAAGCCCCACCCTGATGCTGCTGGTTCCACACGTGCCTGTGCACATTCAGGGCTGTGAAGGGTCAGTGGTCCACGTGAAATTCCAGGAAGGAACAAGGCTTCAGGGGCACTGTCCTTGGCTGGTTCCTACAGCACTTCCTTCCTTGTACCCCTCAGAGCCTTTGGCATGTAGTGTCACGTGTTCATCTAAGTACCACTGATGGTTTTGATTTTCCATCTGAAGAGTGCACAGAAGCTGGTCTCGGACAATAAAAGCAAAGGTGAAGGTGCCAGGGAGGAAGGATCAGTGTGAGGAGGGTATGGAATGGTGCATGCAAAGTACCAGCACAGCGCCTGGCACAGTATAGACTCCTCACACAGAGGGCTGTCCTCCCTGCCCCCAAGGAGATCTCAGAGGCCCCCCTCCTGCCAAAGCTGCATTTCAACTCCTCGCAATTAGTCCATTACACATGGAAATTTGGCTTCATTGATATAAAGGGGCTAATTATCACATGAGACATAATTACAAGACAGGACATGGATTTATAGATGCCATCAGTGGGAGGGGAAGTTGCAGCGGCTGCTCGGACTGCTCTGTGCTCCTAAGGGGCTAAAGCTGTCCCCAGCGGACAGGATTCTTGCCCTGGGAGTTCTTGCTTTGCTGAGAAATGTGCTCCTAGGGAGGTCGGCAGTACTACAGATTTCTGGAAATCAAATCTAATTCTGTCTCTGATTTTGTTCCACAATTGGCGATGTATTCCCACAGGATCTCTTCACATAATAAAAATCATACTTAAAGTGTAGTTAGTCTTAAAGGAAATATTAAAAGAGAAAGATAAGTCATGCAATAGATTCTAAAACTAGCCCAAAGGAGAAATGGTGGGTAGAAACTGTACAGCATTAGTACCTGCTTTTTTTGGAGGTTAGATGAACCCCGAGAAAGAGCTATATTTGCCAGACATGGTGGTGTGCACCTGTAGTCTCAGCTACCTGGGAAACTGATCGCTTGAACCCAGGAGTTCAAGGCCAGCCTGGGCAGCACCCTTTCTAAAAGGAGCGGGGAAAAGAGCTATATGCCTGCTAATTGACCTAATAAATAGTCCCGTATGATTTCATCTTTAACCTTAAAATCATATATCTTAATTTAGACACAGATACACACACAGAAACATAAACAGACAATAGGTATAAGTGAAAAGGCCCTTCCTCATTGATAACCAAAGTTAAGCAAATTAGTACTAGTTAATATTTAGGGAGCACACTCTGTGCCAAGTCTGAGCTTTGCCTGTCTTATTTGTTCATCTTCACAACAGTCCCATGAGGAGGGTGCAGTCATAATCCTCAATTGATAGCTAAGGAACTGACACTTAGGAAGGTCAACCAAGGTGGCCAAGTCCATACCATAAATGCCAGAACAAGGGTTTGTACACCACTTGTCTGAACACAGAACCTGGATTCTGAAGAACAATGATAAAATTTCTCAAATTAACAACAATATATTCTCAAGAATCTTAAAAATAAAAATTTTTCAATTTAAAAAAAAATTTAAGAAAAGAATCTTAAGACTATCACTCCCAGAGACCAAGCATTTGACTCCTGATCACCTATCTTTACAAAATAATCGAAAATACAGAAAAAGTTTAATGCACAAAGATCTTCTGAGCAGAGTAACTTGATTATAATAGGGGAGAAATTGGAAACTAAATGATTAGCAATGAGGGAGTGGTTACATAAATTATGGTGCATCCATAAATGGAGTATTATTCAATAATTAAAATTGATGTCTCTAAAGAGTTTATAACAACGTGGGCAAAAGTTTATGCTTTGTGGAATAAAAATGGTAGGATTCAAATAGGTATGCGTTACAATCTCTACAAAAAAAAAAAAAAAATAAGGCCGGGCGCGGTGGCTCAAGCCTGTAATCCCAGCACTTTGGGAGGCCAAGGCGGGCGGATCACGAGATCAGGAGATCGAGACCATCCTGGCTCACACGGTGAAACCCCGTCTCTACTAAAAATACAAAAAAATTAGCCGGGCGAGGTGGCGGGCGCCTGTAGTCCCAGCTACTGGGAAGGCTGAGGCAGGAGAATGGCGTGAACCCAGGAGGCGGAGCTTGCAGTGAGCTGAGATTGCGCCACTGCACTCCAGCCTGGGTGACAGAGCAAGACCCCGTCTCAAAAAAAAAAAAAAAAAAACGTAAAGAAGGACATCTAGAAGGAAACATACCAAAATGTCAGTTTGTCTTTTTTTAAGCATAATTACTACTTTAAGAAACCATATTCTGTCTTTTGTGACAGCTCTTTACTGTTTGCACTCTTAACAGCGTTCCCCAGGCCCTGCCCACGCCTGTGAGGACTTCATGGTGAGGTCTTGCTTATCTTTCCTCACAGATGTGCGTTTAAAAGAACCACTATCATCATAATTTAACATTCCTGTAAGTGTAAGTGTTCACACAATGGGCTTCCCTTAAGCAGAAAATATCTATGCCAAAGTTGCTTCCTTTGTCCTGGCTGATGACATCAGGTACAGAAGACCAAGGAAAGAAATGCCTAAGGGGCAGTGCTACAGGTACTATTAGTCTCCTCCACACCTGAATAGTCACTGGTTCATTTATTCATGCACACGACAAACTTGTGCTGCGTGCCTACCATGTGTCAGGCAGCACCACTTTGGGTTCTGAAAATGTAGAAATAAAACACCCAGGTCAAGCATGGTGGCTCATGCCTGTAATCCCAGCACTTTGGGAGCCTGAGGTGGGCGGATCACTTGAGGTCAGGAGTTCGAGACCAGCCTGGCCAAAAGCGTGAAACCTCATCTCCACGGAAAATACGAAACTTAGCTGGGCATGATGGCACACACCTGCAATCCCAGCTACTCGGGAGGCTGAGGCAGGAGAATCACTTGAACCCAGGAGGCAGAGATTGCAGTGAGCAGAGATCATGCCACTGCATTCCACCCTGGATGACAGAGTGAGACTATGTCTCAAGAAAAAAAAAAAAAAAAAACTGTCAAAAGTTTGCCATGTGGCTCTACAAACATCTCTGCTGATCATCTAGGAAAATCCAAGGAAGCCAAGGCCAAAACAAGTAACTGAGACTCTGTGGCAAGTCATTGGCTGGAGAAAGAACTAGAGACCAAGTCAGGGTCAGCTGCAATGGCTCACGCCTGTAATCCCAGCACTTTGGGAAGTCGAAACAAGGGGCACTGCTTGAGCTCACGAGTTCAAGAGCAGCCTAGGCAGCATTGTGAGACCCCAATCTCTACAAAAAAGAAAAAATTAGCTGGGCATGGTAGTATGCACCTGTAGTCCCTTCTATTTGGAAGGCTAAGGTGAGAGAATTGCTTGAACTTGAGAGGTTGAGGCTGCAGTGAGCCATGATTGTGCCACTGCATTCCAGCCTGGGTGACAGAGCAAGACCCTATCTCAAAAAAAGAAAAAAAGAAGCCAAGTCACCCAGCACTTTGCAGTGGGCAGAAAGGGATATGAATTCTTCTTGCTGGTCTAAGATAGCAACCTCTTTGTAAAAATAACAGTAATAATCAGTTCTGTTGGTAGTTTCTGGTGCCTGTGGTGGAATGACAAGGACACTAGCATAAGTGGCCTGTCTTCCATGGGCCAGGCTTGTGCCTAAGACTGGTCTTCCTAACACAGATGGTCCACCAGCGTGGTTGATAGGCTTGGTCCGTCTAGAAGCATCATGCTGGTCCTGTGCTTCCAACCCAGGAGACCGCGTCACACCCCCACACCACAGGGAGTTCCACCCCAGGGCAGAGTGAGAATCAGACAGACCTAGGTTCTGCCCCCTACTCTGCCACTTTCTAGATGGGTGGCCTTGGGCAAGTTTGCTGCCTCTTCTGAGGTATAAGGTCCTCAGGAGAGTGGTTGTTGTGAGGAGGAAATGGGATAATGAGTGAAAAACCTAAAGCCACAGCATCACTGGAGGCAAGTTCAGCCTGCTCTTGGAATTGGTTCCCTCATTCTCCTCAGGCCAGGTCAGAGGCCTCCGGGCCACTGTCTCCAAAGGCCCCTCTCAGACAAGAACACTGACCCAAGGCTACTCTGGAGCAGTCTGCTCACTTGAATGGCCCATGAGAGACAGTCTGCCATTTTAGCTTCTAACACCCACCTCTTTCTGAAGCAACAAGGCCTACCTTATAAGACAGCTGCATTAGTGGAGAGAGATCTGCCAGCCTGGCAAGGCAGCTGGGACCCCAGATTCAGACCGCCAAGAGTCTTGGGCCTTCAGTAGTCAGGGTCCTGCAAGGAGACAGAAGCAAGAACTCAAAGGCTCCCGTGATGCAGCCTTGACCCAGAAGAGGATTTCCCTGTGGAAAACTGCTGGAGTGCCACCACAAGGCTGTGGGACAATAGAGAGGGGCCCGTGAGGAAGGAGTGGAGAGAAAGAGAGAGAAACAGAAGGTAAATCTCTGGAAGGACAGTTGGGGAGGAGCTAAGTGTGTGGGCTTCAGGAACAGAGGAAAAAGGGTTTTGCTTGAGTGACCTCGGCCAAGTGTTTAAAATCTGTGTTTGTTTGGCTGCCAGAACGGGGGGAGTGACACTTCCTATTGTGCAAAAGGTATGCTCTGGGCCCAGAGATTCAGAGAGGTGTTCCTAAGGAAGGCCAGGTAGCTGACCAGACCGGCATTTCCTTTCATCAGCTCACCACAGTCCAGAATCTGTGCACGGCCTGGGAGGCTCCCAGACCTGGTTTATTGGCACCTGGATGATTCACTTCTCAGGAGTCAGTGTCCAAGAGCACAAGAACTTGAGCATAAATCCCAGAAGGCCAGGGAGCAGACTTGATTGGCACAATGGCTCAGGGAGTATGCTCCCACCCAGAGACTTGGCATCCTAGGGATCTATGGAAGTGTCTTGCTTGTGAAGCTTGGAATAAGAGTCCATGACTTGCTTTATTAATCTCAATCTGGGTCCCCTGTCTAAGTGGCTTGTGGACCTCTCACCATCCTTCCACAGCATTGCCACAGAAAGGCAGGTCTCCATTTGGTTAGCCTACCTCTGTTCTCTTCAGTGTTTGGGCACCCCCAAGTTCTTTGGGTTTCCTTTCCCATCCTACCAGGCCAACCACTTGCCTTCTGTTCTCCCTGCCTTTCCCAAAAGAATGGAAAGCAAATTGTTTGGTTTCCACTTTGTACTTACAATCCCTTTGGGAATGCCTCCCTGGTCACCTTGAATGGCATTGGAGGTAGCGGGGAGGGAGTCTCAAACTCTTAGGTCACATCTTCACAGACTGATTTTTATTTCACTGCAAGTGGCTATTCTTACCCATTGTGTAAGGATCTAAAGAGTCTGGTTCTCAAACGGAAACTTTATTTTCCATATCTTCATCATCTGGGTAGGGGAGCCCTCATTATCATGTATGGGTAACATTTTCTTTACAGGGTGGAGGTGAGGATTAAATGAGATAGTAGCATGTGTGTGCATTGGTATTTGAGTTCTTAGGCCAATGTCTCACAAATCACTCAATAAATCACCATCCTACATCTCCTACCCACTACATGACCAATATGTGAGAGGAGAAGAATAAACACAAGGGCCTCAGCATCTTAGTCTTCACCAGGAATAAAGCTGGGCTATGGAATAGGAAGGAAGAGGAAGCTGAGGAACAGACATACAGTTTTGATATTTTTCCCCACCCAAATCTCATGCTGAATTGTGATCTCCAGTGCTGGAGGTGGGACCTGGTGGGAGGTGTTTGGATTATGGGAGCGGATCCCTCATGGCTTGGTGCTGTCTTTGTGATAGTGAGTGAGTTCTTGTGAGAGCTGGGCATTTAAAAGTGTACGGTACCACCCTCGCCACTCTCCCTTCTTGCTCCTGCTTCCCCTTTGCTTTCCACAATGATTGTAAGCTTCCTGAGGGCTTCCCAGAAGCCAAGGAGATTCCAGCACCATGCCTCCCATAAAGCCTGCAGAACTGTGAGCCAGTGAAACCTCTTTTCTTTATAAATTACTCAGTCTCAGGTATTTCTTTATAGCAATGCAAAAAAAAAATGGACTTCCACAAACAGTTAGTGAAAGAGGGGAGCTACAGCTCAAATTTTCTCTATTAAACACAAGATCTTTATTGAGTCTCTCCCCCTGGGCTAGACACTGTATTACAGCACCTGCCCTTAAGAAACATAATGAGGTCTAGACACATCGAAAATCCAATTATGTAATCTAAGTGTCAAGGTCTGTGGATATAAAATGAGGTCCCATTAACTTTTATTGCCCACATAACAGTGACCTGGGCTCCCACCTCATCCAACCTCCCTTACAAAAGGCATTTCCCAGTTATTTGGAGCAGTCCTCAAGGGCATATCTTATATACTCTTAAAACAATCCACCTACTTACAATCACCACACAGCATCCATCATATTCTCCTTCTTCTATTTCAGGTGCCCTGTCCCATGTCACAGCCCTGGTAACATTGGAGGGAGATTCTTAGATGCCCCTTCTGAAATCACCAGTGATCTTTGGAGGGTACCACCTCCTGGTGCTCTCAATATCACCACTATCTAGAGCCCTAGCTCTGTGTCAGTGTCACATTTTGTCTCATGGGCCCCAAAGCAGCACTCTTTGAGCTCAGAGTCCATAAAGCATCTCACCAAGAAGATTCAGACCTCCTATTCTTTCCCTCTATGCCCCACTCCCTGCAAGCAACTTACCATGCCCTAACCCCAGTGAGGGCGTATGTGGAAATAGCCAACCAGATAACCTTTGCAGCTATTTGATCAACCATACCTACCAACCAGAACAGTAAAATGGTTATGCACCTGGTTTTGAAGACAAGCAGTCCTGGGTGACAGAGTCAGCAGCTCTCCTGTTTGTTAGCTACTTGACTTAGGTATACCATATCTTATACTCTGAGCTGGTTTCTTCATCTGTAAAATTGAGATAATCATGGTAGCGACTTGAGAGAGCAATTGTAATAATTAATTGACATAAATCGTGTACAGCCCTACTTCCCAAACTATTTCCCATTATAACCAGTGGAGGGCTCCTGTTAAATCTATGGGTTCCAGGACTTTATACCAAGCCTAGTGAATCAGATCTTCAGGGAGGGGTTCAGAATCTGTATGTTGAATGAGTGTCCCAAGTGGTTCTTTTGAACTTATGGGAAATGCTCAGTAAATAGTAGCTTTGCAAAATCACAATTTACATTACCAATATCTATAGTCAGTTTAACAATGATGTCACAATTTCTATCAAGAACAATGAGTACAATGTTTTACTTCTGGATAACAAAAGGGCCATTCTGAGATTTTTTTTCTTAAAGCAGCAGCTCCTCCAAAGGTAAATTAAGGTCTGTAAATTTAGATTCAGAAAATGATCGGCAAATTTTATTTTATTTTATTTTATTATTGTTTTATTTTTTGAGACAGGGTCTCACTCTGTCACCCAGGCTCAAACTCCTCATTGCAGCCTCAACCTTCCAGGCTACAGTGATCCTCCCTCCTCAGCCTCCTGAGTAGCTGGGACTACAGGCATGTGCCACCATGCCGGGCTAAGTCTTATATCTTTAGTAGAGAAGACGGGGTTTTGCCATGTTGCTCAGGTTGGTCTCGAACTCCTGGGCTCAAGCAATCCTTCTGCCTTGGCTTCCCAAAGTGCTGGGATTACAGGCGTGAACAACCACACAGGCCCATAAATTTTAAATGAGTACTTATCCTGCTTTTACCTAATGTTTCAAAAACTTTAGGGACTGCTCACATACAGCTAGCCCTATCATATCATATTCTCTGTAGGGTCTTGTACATAATAATCATCTTCAGAATTATGTTAGGTTCACATATGCAATGTCAACACATGTACAATTTTCAAAATATACCAGACTCAAAAACATAACCCTTGCAAACCTTGGAAAGTGTTCATATACATTTTTATTACTCAATTTTTTCATCCCCTTAAATCTTCCACCCAACTGTGATCAATCAAAGCTATCCTTTATAATCATGGAATTTCTATGATCTTTTCTACAAAAACTTTCATCTCATTTCTGAAGCATCACTTCTCTTCTAATATTACCTAGTTTTCCAACTCATTACACTGATACTTTCTCCTCAGTGTGAAATTACTGACATCGATGAGGTGTGAATTCACCCTCCTGGGTTCTGCTCCTGTACGAATTCTCTGGAGAACCATGAGTCATGACTTCTAGATGAGACGCTTCGCCCATTTTTGTTCATTGACTTCTTGAAGTAAGCTGTCTATAAGAGTTTCTCTATGTCAAATGAGGGTTGAGCTATATTTGAAGGTTTACCCATGTTTCGTAGACTACAAGCCTTTTTCATACGAATCTTCTGATGTTCCAATTCCCTTTTGAGGTGGTCTGTGGTATCTCCACTGGCCTTTTATTTGTGCATTTGTTTTTAAGAGGGGCTTACCAAATTGCCCTCCACAGCCCTACTTGTGGGACTCTGCTGGCCCCTTCCACCCACCCAGATCACAGCAGAAACATTGAAGGCAAAACTTCCAACTTGGATCCCTTCCAGGAATAATAGTAATATCAACTATTCTGCATTCTCCTCAAAGCTCTATCTAAACCATCCCATTTAATCTTTAAAATGGCCCTTCAAAGTGGAGATTATTATAATACCCACTTTAAATGTTTGGTTCAAAGAACTTAAACAACTTGTTCAAGGTCGTTGAGCCAGTAAGTAGCAGAGCCTGATCCTTTGGACACTAACTATAGCTTCCAATCTCCATACAGTTGCCCCAATTCCCTCTCACTTTTCATCTTCTCCCTAGTGACCTAATGGGAGCCCCAATCTTGCCAAGAGAAAGTCCGTAGTCTTTAACACTTTCAGCCCAGCTTGGCACCAAGGCCTTGCCCAGTCCAGCTGGACTTGCATGACAGAAAGGCTTTATTCTCCAGCCCTGTGTTCCTCCACAGCCATTATCTGACAGATGAGGTCATTCCTCATAGAATTACTTTCTGCTCCTCCAGCCATACTCCCCTAACTCCAGTGCCCCTCTACATGCTCTAGTCTCCCAGTTCCAATTATCATCTCCAGGCTGAGTGAGCCCTTGGAGACACCTTTAGGCAGGAGATAACTAAGTTAAAAGTCCAGGGCAGCAAAGATACTGTATTGTCTATCTCTGCATAACAAATTACCCCAAAGTTTAATAGTTTAAAACAAAAAATGTTATTATCTCCCAGTTTCTACAGGCCAGGAATATGAATGAGTCTTAGCTGGATGCCTCTGGCTCAAGTTCTCTGGAGAGGCTGTAATCAAGCTGTTAGCCAGGAACATGGTCTCATCTGAAGACTCAACTAGAGCTGAAGGCTCCAATCCCAAGCTTGCTCGTATGGTTGTCATCAAGTGTCCATTCTTTGTGAGCTATGGGGCTAAAGATCTTAGTTCCTTGTCACACCACATCGGCCTCCCCAAAAGACTACTCACAGTATGGCAGCTTGCTTCCTCTACCACATGTGATTCAGGAAAGACAGCAAGAGAGAGCACACCCAGGGTGCAAATCACAGTCTTTTTATCACCTAATCTCAGAAGTGCCATTCTATCATGTCTACTGCATTTTATTTGCCAGAAGTGAATCATTAGTCACTTAGTGGAAGGAAATTACATGAGAGCACAAATACCAGGAGACGGAGATCATTGCCGGAGCAGGAGTTGCAGGATGGTCGGGACTTGATAATCCTACTGCAGGGAAAGCCATTGAGAGCCCTTGGCCCAGTACTTGCATCTCAAGATGTCAAGAATAAGAGATCATTGCTGAGCATGGTGGCTCACACCTGTAATCCCCACACTTTGGAAGTCCAAGGAGAGAGGATTGCTTAGGCCAGGAGCTCGAGACCAGCCTGGGCAATATAGCAAGACTCTGTCTCTACAAAAACATATTTTTTAATTAACCAGGTTATAGTGGTTCATGCCTATAGTTCCAGCTACTTGGTAGGCTGAGGCCAGGGGATCATTTGAGTCTAGGAGTTAGAGATTGTACTGAGCTATAATTGTACTACTGCACTCCTGTTAGGTGACAGAGAGGGAGACCCTGTCTCAAAACCAAAAAAAGAAAAGAAAAGAAAACCAAAATAAGAGATCATGATCTCAGTAACTGAATCCTATGGAGAAGAAAGAATGGGGTTCTTTGTTTCCAGTCTTGGCTCTGCCACTATTTGATTTGCAAATCTGGCAGGTCACTTGGCCTCTCTGACCCTTGGTTTTCCTCCAAGGAAGGAATCCCTAGAGACAAAGATCTTGTCTGATTTACCTCTGTATATATCAAAGACCTCACAGAGCATTTGGCACATGGTCAGAGCTTAATGAATATTTGCTTAATTAATTACACTACGTTGAAAGGTTGTGAGGATCAAACAATACAGTTGAGTGTTGTAAGTCATCAGATCACAGAGACCTAGTGCTACAAAATCTTAACCATGTGAAGGTCTTATCGTGAAACAGAAAAGGACTAAACCATGCTAAAGGGCAAAAAACTATTAGTTTGATGCAAAAGTCATTGTGGTTTTGCATTGAAAGTGATGACAAAAGTTGTGATTGCTTTTACACGACCTAACACCATTCTCCCATCTCCCTGTGTCCGAAGCAAGGTTCTTCTCTTCCTTCCTCAAAATGGAATGGCCCTGAATTACTGTTGTTTACATGATGGCTTTTCTTATCTCTTTTGTTTCAGACTATGCCTACTATAACTTTTTTTTTTTAATCTAAAGTGTTTTATGACCTCCTTATGGAACCTAAGTTATCCTGTCTCATAAATAAAATGTAGGCAGCTTGAGGGCCCTCAAAGCATAGTGGTAGATTTAAGAATGATGAAAATATCTAGAATTGAGGACAACATTAGTGGTACTGTTCATTGTAAGGAAAGAAAGTCCCAGGAGGACAATGATTGGATGCATTTTCTCCTACTCTTCATCGTGGGATCGGGTTTTTGTGGGATGGAGGAGACAGAATAAAGGTGGAAAAGATAATAGTGGCAAAAACTTATCTATGTCTCTGTAAAGTCTCTTCTCCATTAATCTTGAGATGTCACATCATTTCCTCCTGTGTAACCTCTTGCTTCATAAGGACAATACATTTCCCAAATCTCTGCAAGCTGAATTCATTCCTCTGCATAACCTAAAAGGCCACGACTAAAGAGAAAAGCAACCCTGTACAAGTAAAGGAGACAAGAAGGGAATGTTCATGGAACCTGTGAGGCAGTGTGTATGAATGCAGGACCCACCTGCACCAGGTCACCTAAGGTACTTAGGTTAAAATTCAGATGCTCAGTCTTTACTCCAGCCCTGCTGAATCGAACTCTCTGGAGAAGAGGGAGGAATAAGAGTAGAAAATCTGTCCAGTGCTCTTTGTTGGGAAGGTGGGAAGAGTTGCGAAAGATCTGTGCATGGCAAGTTTCCAGCCAGGTAGTGTTATCCAAAGCAGACAGACTGGAGATGCAGGTCTGCCCTTGCAACCACTAAAGGTCAAAGTAGAGATGCTGAAATGAAGGTCATCTTTAAATTCTAAAGAGCAGGACTGAAAGCAAGAGACCATGCCAGTGGATCAGGAACTCAAAAGATTCTTTCATCAGTCAGGGGCAGGAGAAGGTAGAAGGCACTAATAAGTGCTGGTAACAGAACGGGATTGTTACTTGTCATGGTGGTCTGGTCCATGGGTGGGTCTGCCTAGCCTAAATGTTTTTCTTCAACTGTTGCACACCCAAGAGGAATGCTGTCCTGGCCCACTATTTCCCCTGCTGTCACCTTCCACGACTCTAACTCAGATTTGCTGAGATTGACAGAGCTGCCAGGGGAGCCAGCCCGGCTGTCTGGTGTGTGTAGTTAAAAATAATCTTTAGAGTTTGCTAAGCTGGCTTCTGAATATCTGTGGCTCTAATTAATGGGTGATCGTCATGCTGTTATTTGAATTTGAAAACTACTGCTTCCAGAATGCATTGTTGCCCCAGTTACTGTCTGCCAAGCCACCCCCTGTTGTCCCCATCACCCGCTGGCCCCCACCCACCCAATCTGTCACCTCCAGGGACTAAAACCTGTGCTTGATCCACTGGATTCTGAGTCTTGGCCTGGTTACCAAAAGATACCCTGAAAAACAGCTTGAACGCAGAGAATAACAAGGGGGCTTCATCACAGCTTATTTTACTTATTTATTTTTCTCAGGGATTTCTCTGCTTCAGCCGCCTCAGGGGGCAGGTACAACAAAATGACAGAAATGAAAACACTGAGCCACATTAAAATGCTCTACAAGCAACAGCCAGATCCTGAGCCTTTGAGAATAAGCTGACAGCAAGTGCAGCTGTCCTTCTACTAGCGACACGAGTGTAGGCTGATTGATGGTTTTGGGCTTAAGCCCAGGAGTTTAATGATAATGATGATGGTGGTGATGATAATTATTATAATAATAACTAACTTTTATTGAGTGTTTTCTATGTGCCAGAAACTGTTCTATGCGTTGTATATATATCTATCTGCTTCTCTGTATATAATATCTACATATCTAAAATCTTATTTAATTCTTACTGCAGTTCTATGAGGTAAGAAATATTATTATCCCATTTTACAGAGGAGGAAGCTGAGGCCCAGAGGATTTCAATAACTTGGTAAATGAGTTGTGGGGCTGGGACATGAATGGTTTCTCCTTCATCATTACTCAAATCTTCTGCAGAAATATGATGAAATCTATTGCAGAAAAACAACCTCTGGATCCCTACTGTTTGAATCCATTCCTGAGTTCACATACCAGTTCTGATATTTCCTAATGGTGTGACCTTGGCCTCAGTCTTCTCAACTACAAAACAGGGAGTCAAATGCCTCCCTCATTTATTCAGTTGGGTCCTTCTGAGTGTGAATTACAGAGTCATTCAATCAAGTCACCTCAGGAAAAGGGGAATTTATTGAAAAGATATATGCTGCACTAATATATTTTTTAGAACTACAGTATTTGAGTGCAAGTAATAGAAAACCAACTCAAACCAGCTTAATCCAAAAAGGAGGTTCCTGGCTCACATAACTCAGAAGGATGAGATGAGGTGCAGGTGAGAGACAGCTTCAGGCCTCTCTGTATTTGGGGCTCAAATGATGTGCCTGAGCAACTTTGTCACCCTTTCCATTTCTAAGTTCTGCTTCTCTGTCTGTATTGGACTTGTTCCTTGCTGCTATAGTTGGGCTTCCTCCCTTGAGCCTGCAAAGATGACCACAAGCAATCCTAGCTTCCACGAGCCAGGAATAAGCAAGCGAAGAATCTAACCAAAGTCTTAGAGACAGTGCAGCCCTGCTGATACCTTAATTTTGGACTTCCGGCCTCCAGAACTGTGAGATAATAAATGCCCGTTGTTTTAAGCCACCCAGTTTGTGGTACTTTGTTATAGCAGCCCTGGGAAGTTAACACAGTCCCCTTCTCTTTCCTCACCTTGGGAGGTGAGAGCTGGCAGGTGATCCAGCTTCGCTGTGTTGAATTTCATGTATACGACCATGGCCTCTCCTCCTTTTTATGCCTGGCCACCTCTGCGCCCATAAACCTGTCACAGAGGGAGTCCTGAGACTCATGTCCACAGCATGGATGCGGACCCAAATAGTTCCTCAGCCTGGCATTCCTTAGCACAATTAAGTACCAACCAGATACAGAAGATCGCAACCCCCACGCCATGCTTGATTCTCGGTAGACAAGCAAGTTAAGTGTCCTCCTGGAGTGCAGTTCTGCCTCACCCAGTCACAGATCTGCTATTATACTTTGCTCCTCAGGAGTCTTAAGATTTTTGCATTAATGAGACTTTAATGGAGCAAAACACGTGGTGACATCTAATGGTGCCCAAGATAAACTGGGCCAGAGGACAAAAAGAAAGCTTGGTAATAACCACATAAATTATTCTACAAAGCCCTGCTTTAGAAATTTTTAACCCCTCAAACTCTTCCTATGCCTTATTTTCCATATCCAAACAATTATCAAAACCTACTTTTCAATGAGCACTTCAACAAGTAGTTGTCGAGTGGCCACTGTGTGCTGGAAATTGCTCTAGGAACTGGGGACAAAGAGGTTGAGCAGAACAGATAAAGCACTTGCTTACACAGGGCTTATATTCTAGTGGGGACCTGGCAAGAGAGAAAGTTAGCAAATAAATAAATAGATAAATACTTAATATGTCAGGTGGCTAGGTGCTATAAAGAAAAATAAAAGAAGATAAAAGGATAGTGAGGGATAAGGGGACATTTTCACATAGGACAGTCAAGGAAGGACCATATGATGAGGTGACCTTTAAGCAGAGACCTGAACAAAGTAAGAGAGGGACAGCAAAGTGCTAGACCACGCAGGTGTCTGGAGGAAGAGCATTCCAGGCAGAAGTGTAAGAGATCTGACATGGAAATAGGCATGTGTTGGAATAATGGCAGGGAGGCCAGTGTGGCTTGGATTTGATGATTGATGGGGAATGGTAGAGAATGAGATATGAGAGGTAGCTGGGGGCCAAATCACGTAGGGCCTTGGAGACCACTGTAAGATGGGTCATCCTCTGCATGAGATGGGAAGCCACTGGAAGGTTTGAGCAAAGAAGCAACACAATGTGGCTTATCTTGTAAAGGATCCCTCTGGCTGTCATGCAGAGCAGTGGCAGGATCACAATTCACTGGGGCCCCAAACTGCCAGGCTCAAGCAATCCTCCCACCTCAGCCTCCTGAATAGCTGGGACTACAGGCACACACCACCACATCTGTCTATTTAAAAAAATTTTTTGTAGAGATGGGGTCTTGCTATATTGTCCAGGCTATTCTCAAACTCCTGACCACAAATGATCCTGCCACCTCAGCCTCCCACAGTGCTGGTGTTATAGGTGTGAGCCACTACACCCAGCCAGTTTTATCTATATCTTGAGGGGCAGGAAAGCCCCCTGGTTGGCATCTGCCTGACATATAGAAAGTGTGCAGGCCAAGCATAATAATCATGCCTTTAATTCCAGTGCTTTGAGAGGCCGAAGTGGGAGGAGAGCTTGAGGCCAAGAGTTTGAGACCAGCCTGGGCAACATAGCAAGCCCTTGTCTCTATCAGAAAAAAGAAAATGAATAAAAGAATTAGTTGGATATGGTGCGTCCACCTGTGGTCCCAGCTACTTAGGAGTCTGGGGCAGGAGGATCACTTGAGCCCTGGAGTTTGAGGATGCAGTGAGCCCTAATTATACCATTGCACTCCAGCCTGGGTGACAGAGAGAGAGACTGTCAAAACAAAACCCCACAAAACAAAAGTGCTCACAATGTTCATTATTAATATGATTAGTCAAATGCTTCAGTCCCTTCTTACAGAGGGCTGTTTAACTTTCAGCTCAACTCCAAAAAGCTGACTATGAGATTAAGTAGGGGCTCCCGACTCTTGGCCCATGCTCTTCTCCTTACTGTCAGCAACTGGGTCCTTTATGCAGACCACAATGGATTCACTACCAACAGAACCCACTCCACGCCGGCGCAGTGGCTCACGCCTGTAATCCCAACACCTTGCAGGGCTGAGGTGGGCAGATAACTTGAGTCCAGCTCGAGACAAGCCTGGGCAACATGGCAAAACTCCATCTCTACAAAAAATACAAAAAATTAGCTAAGTGTGGTGGCGCGAATGCCTGTGGTCCCAGCTACTCGGGAGGCTGAGGTGGGAGAATCATCTAAGCACAGGAGGTCAAGGTTGCAGGGAGCTGTGATCATGCCACTGCACTACTCCAGCCTGGGTGACAGAGTGACACCCTGTCTCAAAAAAAATAAAGAAAGAAAGAAAGAAAGAACTTACTCCTTGGATTAAACCATGCCCAGTAAAACCATGCCCAGACTACTGACAATGACCATCAGGGTAATGTATAAGTCCCAGCAACAGTGCAGGAGGATGAGCAAGTGATGTGGCAAAGGTAACAATAATTATAATTGTTATAATTATAAATATCCCTAAAGCCTGTGGCTCTGAGCTCCCACAGTAAAATCCTAGGTTCCCTACCCCTTCTCCCTCATCCTAAGGCCCTTCTTCTTCCTCCCTTCTTCCACCTTCCCCAGTCCCAGGAGAGTCCCTGAAGGGTTCACTGTCCTCTTCATTACAGAGATGAACATTACAGAGAGGACTTACACAGAGGACACTGCCTGAAGGGACCAAGATCAGAGACTGAGTCCAAGAGCAGGAGCTGGGGAGACCAGCCCACTGTCAGTCATTCTTTCCTTTTCACTGAATTGGTCTGTATTTTCAGCATGATATTAAAAAAAAAAAAATCCTTTGCATTTCCAAAGTGCTTTTACATCCATTATTCCAAAAGATGTGTAGAGTGTGTCTATTTTGCAGATGAAGCAGCTGTGCTTTGAGAGGGTAAGGCATTGCCAGAAGGTCACCCAGCTAATTACAAAGGATCTGGGGCCAAAAGATGGTTTCCCCCACTTGGACTTGAGTCTCCTGTTGGCGGCCATCACCAATGCTTCGCCAGTGAGAGTGACTCCCAGTCTCTTGGTGGAGGATGGGGGAGCTCAGATTCAGAATATGGAGAATTTTCCAGATGTCAACATTTTAGCCTTAACAAATTTATTGAAAACACATTCTTCAAAATAATTTATTCCTAAACAGTTAAAGCGGGGGGGGAAAGGCAGTTGTCAAAGAATGAATTGAACAGACAGGATAACAGACAGGTTAAGGGGAATAATTAGAGGCTTTTTCTCATTGTTCAACAGCTTCTTTTTCAGGCCTGTCAATCACTGTTTATCACACTTGAACCAAAACAATGATTTTTTTTTCCTCTCTGAGGCCAGGAGGACCTACTGGGGAGATAGTGACTAACACTGAGGCAGGACCAGCGTGTCATACAGATTGAGACTAGAGCTGCTTAAAATTGTTTATGGCAGCGCAGAAACTAGGAGGACCATGCCAATGGGAAGGGCCCATGCCAGTAGCTACCATTACATCTGGCAGAAGGAGGTGCAAACATTTTTCTGAGTTCCTATTCGAGCAGGTATTCTTTATTTAAACTTCTCAACAAACTTGCCAGGTGGACACTTTTACTCCCATTTCATAGATAGAGATACTGAAGCTCAAGGTTGTTAAAAAGCTTGCACACACAAAAAGAAAAAGTGCATGGCTCCAGTGCTAACAGAACAGCACCATTCCAGAAGAGCTGTCCATGGACACAACTAGTATGGGTATTAGGATCCCAATAGTAGGCTGAGGTTCAGGCAAGTCCCTGTCCCACTGGGACCCTAGGGACTAAGAGCAACCAGTCTGGCTCCAAATAAGCCATGAAGCAGAGGAAGAGCTAATGCTTAACTCAGGGACACAGGGTTAGGAAGGGAGCTCACCCTTGGCAAAAGAGGTGCCTAAACTGGTTAGTGGCACAGTCATGTTCCAAAGCGCATCAAATGAAGTTCTGAGCCTTTGGATGAAGCTTAGCCACCTTGGAAGAAGTAAGCCTGACAGAGGGAAAGAAGGAAGGGTGTTAAGTGGGTGCAGAGGGAGGAGCTGACCCAGGAGGATAAGAGAAGACTTCCTGGAGGAAGGGGTGGCCGAGTTGAGTGGTAGCTACGTATGTGAAAGTGGAGAAGAAGAAAAGAGAAAAGAATTCCCAGCAGAGAAGACAAGAAGCAAAGACACACACGTGTCAAAAGCATCACAAAATGGGGAGAAAACTATAGTTGGATATAACTTGAATGTTAAACTTGAAACAAGAAGTGGCCATTAATAAGCCAATAGCTGATAATAGCTAACGTCTACTGGATGCCTACCACATTCCAGATTTTCTCAGAGTTTTGCATATAGTATTCATTCATTCATTTCACAAATATATATTGAGCACTACAGGGATGGCTGTATGATGTGAGGGTGAAAACTTCCAGTGCACATTGAAAATGTGGGGTTCCTAGTTCAAAAGCAGGAAAAAGCTTTTTACCTCCTTCCGTGGTCTCTCTCCACTAGTCATGGTATTTTTCATTTGCTATTTAATATTGCATTCCTGGAGCACAGGGATACTGGCAGGGCAAGTACAGACCCTCACAGCGACCCACTGCCCTGCCCTGAGACTTGGATCATAGGCCACACATATGCCCAACTCTGACCCTCTTCATGTCCATGTCCAAAGCCCCTCTGAGGCCTAAGGTGGCAGTTGCTGAGAAGGAATGAAAGAGGAGGTAGGTGAGAACCCATCTGGAAAAGGTGAAGGACAACAGAGGCAAAATCGCATGCAAATTGGAGCACCAAGCCTGTGGAGCATGCTCCAGTGTCCAATCAGACTCACAAAACACAAATGTAAAGATCAAATTCTTAAGAATTTCAAGATGGCAACCACAGAGCGTTAAACTCCAAGTGTAGGGCCCCCTATCTGAGCACGAGCCCCACGCACCTGCACTGGTTGCATGCCCTTGAGCCCATCACTGGAGTACCACCATGTGTTAAGTTCTGCTCTGGACTCTAAGATACAGCAGTGAACAGGACAAAAACATCCTGCTGTCTTGCAATTTACATTTAAGTGAGGGGAGCAAACCAACAAAATTAATGAGGCAAATATATGCTATATTTAAGGGTCATAAGTACAATGGAGGAAAATGATGCAAGAAGAGAGTATAGTCGTGCTGGAGAAGATGCAGTTTTTAAGATAGAGGTCTAGAATAGGCTCATTGAGAAGATGACTGTTGAGCAAAGATTTGAAGGAAGTGAGAGAATAAGCCAAGAGCACAGGTGGGGAAAGACTGTTCTAAGCAGATAAAAGAGCAAATGTGAAGGCCCTGAGTCAAGAGTGTGTTGGCCTTGTTCAAGGAAGGCAGTATAGATAGAATGGGACAAGTGAAGGGTAAGAGATGCAATCAGAGAAGAAGCAGAGGTACAGATCATGTAGGGCCCTAAAGGTCATTTTAGGGACTTGGGCATCTCTGAGTGAGATGAGAATCTGTGGAGGGTTTTAAGGGAGAAGTAATATAACCAGACATTTTAAAAGAGTTACTCTGGCTGCTATGTGAAGAAGGGATGACTGAGTTGAGTCTCAAATTCTGAATGGTAGCAATACAAGTGAAAGTGGAGGATGAGGACAGGAGAAGTAGCATGAACTGGAGAGTATTGCAATAATCCTGGTGAGAGATGACAGAGATTTAGACCAGAGTGGCATCAGTGGCAGATGTGAAAAGTGATCTGATCTTTTCACGTATTGTATTTTGTTTTGGGGTGGGGCTTTTTTTGTTTTTGTTTGTTTCTGAGATGGAGTCTGGCTCTGTCACCCAGGCTGGAGTACAGTGGCATGATCTTGGCTCACTGTAACCTCCGCTGCCCAGGTTCAAGCGATTGTCCTGCCTCAGCCTCCTGAGTAGCTGGAACTACAGGTGCACACCACCACACATGGCTAATTTTTGTATTTTTAGTGGAGAAGTGATTTCATTATGTTGGCCAGGCTTGTCTCAGTCTCCTGACCTTAAGTGACCTCAGCCTCCCAAAGTGCTGGGATTACAGGCCTCAACTACCACACCTGGCCCCATGTATTGTATTTTGAATCAATACATTTTCCTCAAAACTAGATATGGGATAAGAGAGGAAAAGAGGAATCAGAAGTTACTCCAGAAATTCTGGCCAGAGCAATTGGAAGAATGTTGTCATTAACTGAAATGAGGAAGAATGTGGATGAATGTGGATGAATTCTCCTGGTTTCAGGAGAAAACTGGGAATTAGATTTCAGACAGGTTGGGTTTGAAATGCCTATTACACTCCAAACAGGGATATACAGTAGACAGCTGCATGGGAGTCTGAAGTTTGGAGGTGAGGTATAGACTGGAGATAGAAATACATGAGTAGTTAGTATAAAAATGGCATTTTTAAAACAATGAGACTGAATGACATCTCCAAGGATCTGAACGTATGCACAGAGAAGAAGTTTAAAGACAGCCCTGGGGTACTCCAACATAAGAGTTTAAGACGAGGATGAACCAGAAAAGGAGACTGAAAAGGTGAGGTCAATGAGATGAAAGATAACCAGGAGGATGTGGTGTCTTCAAAGCCAAGTGAAGACAGTGTTTCAAGAAGAGGTTGATCGTCAGTGCAAAATGCTGCTGATGCATCATTATGAGGAATGAACCACAGTAGATTCAGTGGTGTGGTGGGAGTGAAATCCTGGCTAAAGTAGATTTAAAAGAAAGTAAACTGAACCAATTCATTATTTTGAGAATTAGCAAGCAAATGGGAAAAATATTCCCAACATCTATCCTCTTTTTCCTCAAGGTAACCAGAGTTAATGAGGAGAAGTTTCATGTAGATGTATTCAGCTAGCAAATAATCAAGGAATGAAGGCCTACTGCAGTAGCTCATGCCTGTAATGCCAGCAGCTTGGAAGCCCAGAAATTCAAGACCAGCCTGGGCAACCTGGTGAAACCCCGTCTCTACAAAAAATACAAAAATTAGCTGGGGATGGTGGTGCACCCGTAGTCCCAGCTACTTAGGAGGCTGAGGTAGGAGGATCACCTGAGCCTAGGAGGGTAAGGCTGCAGAGAGCCATGTTCATGTCACTACACTCCAGTCTGGGCCACAAAATGAGACCCTGTCTCAAAAAAAAAAAAAAAAGGAAGGAATGATAGAATATCATCATTTTTGCAATACCACCGGGATGCAACAGGAAAATCCAGTCTGGGGGAAACTCTACAGGAAAAAAATGGTCTTGTTTCTTCAATAAAAACATTGCAAAAATGAAAAAAAGGATGGAGAGAGAAACCTATAAATTAAATAAGATTTAAAGGTACATCAACAAATTACAATGAATGATTCTTATTTATATCTTGATTCAAACAAACAACACTGAAAAAAAACCTGACGTTTGAAATAATTGAAAATTTGAACACTGACTGGACTCTTGATTATATTAAAGAATTACTGAGGCTAGGCACAGTGGCTCCCACCTGGAATCCCAGTACTTTGTGAGACTGAGGCAGGAAGATCACTTGAAACTGAGAATTGGAGACCTGCCCAGGCAACATAGGGAGACCTCCAACTCTACAAAAAAAAAAAAAAGTTTTAAAATTAACCAGGCGTGGTGGTGTGTGCCTGTAATCCCAGCTATTTGGGAGGCTGAGGTGGGAGGATTGCTTGAACCCAGGAAGTCAAGACTGCAGTAATCCAGTCACACCACTGTACTCCAGACTGGGTGACAGAGTAAGATTTCATTACTACAAAAAATAGGGAAAAAATTACTGTTGTTTTTTGGATATGATATAGTGTAAAGTTTTGTTTTTTGTGTGTGTGAAAGAGCGCCTATCTTTTAGAAGTACATATTGAAATTTCTACAGATGAAATTGTATGCCTGAGATTTGTTGCAAAATAATCCAGGAGAAGAGGTGAGAGGTAAAACATTAGCCATAAATTTATAAGTATTGAAAATCAGATGATGCGTACAGGAAAATATACTAAGTCTTTCTATCTTTGATGTATGTTTTTTTGTTTATTTTTGAGACAGAATCTCGCTCTGTCTCCCAGGCTGGAGTGCAGTGGTGTGATCTCAGCTCACTGCAGCCTCCGCCTTCTGAGTTTGAGCAATTCTCCTGCCTCAGCCTCCCGGGTAGCTGGTATTACAAGCACGTGCCACTACACCTGGCTAATTTTTGTATTTTTAGTAGAGATGGGGTTTCACCATGTTGGCCAGGCTGGTCTCAAACTCCTGACCTCAGATGAACTGCCCGCCTCAGCCCCTCAAAATGTTGGGATTACAGGCACAAGCCACTGTGCCTGGCCTTCATGTATGCTTGAATCTTTCTATAATAAAATGTTTTAAAAATCTTTTCAAAGAGTTTTGCTGTAAAGGAGATCAAAGAAATGAGGCAGTAGCTGGTACTATGTAATCCTCAAGAAAAACTCTTTGACGAAGGTACCATTTTTATTATTCTCATTCTATAGTTAAGAAGACTGAGTTAAGTAACTTGTGCAGGGACACACAATAAAGGCAGAGCTGGGATACAAAACCAGGTAGTTTGGTTCTAGAGCTCTCGCTCTTAACCACTGTACTATGTTCATTACATTAAGTGTGGGGAAATAACATGGTCAGCTTTGCATTTGGGATTATGCTGACAGACTTGCAGAGGACAAAATTGGAGGAAAGGGGACCAGCTAGGAGTCTACTGCAATAGTCTAGGCAGGAGATGATGGTCACCTCCACCACGGAAGTGGCAGTAGAAATGAGAGAAGTGGAAGAATTGCAAGGATATATGGAGGTAACACCGACTAGGAGAGCTTGGCAAGGCTAGAAGAACGAGAATGAGGAAAGAGTCAGTTATGGATGTCTGATTTACAGCTTGGGTCAGTGAAATCACTGAGACAGAAAGGACAAAAGGAAAACTAGGGTGAGGTAAGAAATGAGTTCATTTGAGACTATTCAGTGCTGCCAGTGCTCCCTATTGGGGAAGATATCAGAATCGAGGTCACCTCCGTTTACTGGCAGAGTTGGTCTCACCTTGTTAGTAACTACAAATGATGGGTTCCTGGTTGAGGAAGAAGGTAAGCACTATTTTCACCAGATGCCCCTCTCAGGCAGAGCAAAGGCCATGAAGTTAATGTAGTGCCTCCAGACTCTGGCCTAAATACCTCCTTCCTGAGTCAATTTCCTAGGGCCACCCTCTTTTCCAACCAGTAGACATGGTTCTTGGCTTTAGCCCTAGGAAAATTGCACATGGTAAAAGGATAAATCTTGAAAGTTAGACATATTTCATATACAGAGGTTGAGATTTCAGGAAGATGATGTCCACTTACTAGTTGTGGAACACTGGATAAATTTGCTTAACTTTTCTAAGTTTTTGTTTCCCCCATTTATTTATTTATTTACTTATTTATGTATTTATTTGAGGTAAGTTCTTGATCTGCCACCCAGGCTGGAGTGCAGTGGTGCAAACATGGTTCACTGCAGCCTCAACCTCCTGGACTCAAATGATCATTCTGCCTCAGCCTCCTGAGTAGCTGGGACGACAGGTGCACACCACCACGTCTGGCTAATTTTTAAACTTTTTCTAGAAATGGGGTCTTACCATGTTGCTCAGCTGATCTCAAACTCCTGGATCCAAGTGATCCTCCTATTCAGCTGCCTAAAATGCTGGGATTACAGGCATGAGCTGCTGCACCTGGCCAGTTTCCCAGTTTAAAATGAGGATAGTGGCCGGGCGCAGTGGCTCATTCCTGTAATCCCAGCACTTTGGGAAGCTGAGGCAGGTGGATCACTTGAAGTCAGGAGTTTGAGACCAACCTGGCCAACATGGTGAAACCTCGTCTCTATTAAAAATACAAAAATTAGTTGGGCATGGTGGTGGGCACCTATAATCCCAGCTACTCGGGAGGCTGAGGCAGGAGAATCACTTGAACCAAGGAGGTAGAAGTTTCAGTGACTGGGATTCTGCCACTGCACTCCAGCCTGGGTGACAAAGCAAGACTTGTCTCAAAATAAATTAATTAATTAAATAAAATAAGGATAGTAGACTGGGTGTGGTGGCTCATGCCTGTAATCTCAGCACTTTGAGAGGCTGAGGTGGGAGGATTACTTGAGACCAGAAGCTCAAGGCCACAGTGAGCTATGCACACTAGCCTGAGTGGCAGGGTGAGAGCCTGCCTCCAAAAAGAAGAAGAAGGAGGAGGAGGAGGAGGAGAAGGAGGAGGAAGAGGAGGAGGAGGAGGGGGAGGAGGAGGAGGAGGAAGAGAAGAAGAAGAAGAAGAAGAAGAAGAAGAAGAAGAAGCTGTATCTTAAAATTAAAGAGTGATTGGAAGTAAATAGTCTATCACAGGCAGTTGGGTGCTCAGTAAATGCCAATTTTATACCTCATACCCTCTGTGACATTCTTGGGATGTGATATCTCCAACTCCTGATGGTGTTTGTGAGTCATATTCTATGTCTAGACAGAGCAAGGACAGCAGGTTTTGATGGCCTTACCTGATTCGAGTGCATTCCATCCTGATCTATGAATACCCTAAACCCCATTTGAAGTATATAAATTCACAAGGTAAGACTCTCCCAGGACTCCAAGATTGTTTCATGTACTGTTGCTGCCTGTAGCCTCACAGTGGCAACCGGCTGGGGTCGTCAGCACCACGTGTACGGACAGCTCCTCCCCCAGGACTTTCTTAACTCTAATTCCAGAACCTGGCCTCTGCCCATGGTTCTGATCAAGATTTCCCTGCCTTTCTTGCCCTCCTTGCCATAACTTTAAGTACTCAGGCTAGAGTACACAGGTTTGGCATACCAGAAGGTATCTGAAGGCATCTGATTCCAAAACAAACCAGGTTAGACAACATTTTTAAAGCCTGCTCAGGTAAATACATTTTCTAAACCTATATCACCAACTTTTTGGGAAAGGCTGCATTGTTATCTACTGAGGCTGATTCTGACACAAAGCTTATGTTTTGAAAACAGTATAACTTTATAAAGTTTTTTAATGAGCCCCTTCTGGGTTAAAATTAATGTCTTTTATAGTTGCATTCTCCCTGGCTTTATTTTCCATGTCTTAGGAAAATGCTTATGTAGCTGCCTCAGCTTTTCACAAATTATCAAGGGAATTAGGGCACATTTTTGGGGTGCTTGTTCTTTGGCCTTATTTTGAGAACATGTTACTTAAATAATTCTCTATCGTCTCCCCAAGACAGGCATGGACTATGTGGGGAAGAGAATAATAACTGTTGCCATGGGGAGTAATTTTTGTTATATTTAAGAGAACTAAACTGAAGCATACCTACACTAACAAATAGAGCAGACTCTCAAATTTTAACACAAAGCCAAAGTGTGTGTGTGTCTCTCTCTCTCTGTGTGTGTGTGTATATATATGTGTGTGTGTGTGTACATATATATATATGTGTGTATATATATATATATATATATATAGAGAGAGAGAGAGAGAGAGAGAGGAGATCTCACTCTGTCACCCAGGCTGGAGTGTAGTGACGCCATCTTGGCTCACTGCAATCTCTGCTTCCCAGGTTCAAGTGATTCTCCTGCCTCAGCCTCCTGAGTAGCTGGGATTATAGGCATGCACCACCATGCCCAGCTAATTTTTGTATTTTTTTGGTAGAGAAGGAGTTTCACCATGTTGGCCAGGCTGGTCTCAAACTCCTGACCTCAAGTGATCTGCCTGCCTCAGTCTCCCAAACTGCTGGTGTTACAGGCATGAGCCATGGTGCCTGGCCACACATTCTTAAATTAGGGTCTTTCTTCTCTAAATTGGGTTGTGGGCTGACATAGGTACTCTGGTATTAGGACACCTAGAGGAAAATTTCTATTTAAGAGTTCCTAAGAGTACTGAACTGACCCTACTTCTGGAAGGTGAGAAAATGAGCCAGCATTTACCGTATAACAATCATGCACACAAATCTCAAGTCACACAGCTTTACACATGCTATCTCAAGGAGCTGTTACAGCAACTCTGGGAGGAAGGTGTTACTATCACTGTTTCACAGATGGGAAGCTGAAGTTTGAGGAGGGGTCACAACTTACTTAAGACCACTCGGTTTGCAAGTGGCAGAGGCAAGATTTATACTCAGTCAGTCTTAACACCAGACTATAGTGTTAAGCCACTGTCTGTGACATCAGAAACTCCAGTAGGGCAAAAGGCTCTGATGGCATAATAGGGATTGAGTGAGGGGCCTGAAGTTGCTGATTCCAGAATGAATGTGGGAGTTTCAGGAGAATCCTCTACATCTGTGAGCCAATGCCTCTCTAAAGTTGGCTTAGAGGCACAGGCTGGTGCTAGGACAGCTGCATTATAATCATCTGGTGGGCCTGTGAAGAATGCAAAGACCTGGATTCCATTTCCAAAGAGTCGAATCCAGTAGGTGATATAGTTTGGATGTTTGTTCCCTCCTAGTCTCATGTTGAAATGTGATTCCCAATGGTGGGAGGTGATTGGATCATGGAGGCAGATCCCTTATAAATGGCTTAGTATCATCCCCTTGGTGATAAGTGAGTTCTCACTGAGTTCATGTGAGATCTGGTTGTTTAAAAGAGTGTGGCACATCCTCCCTCTCTCTTTGTGGCTCTTGCTTTTGCCATGTGATGCATCTGCTTCCCCTTTGTCTTCCATCATAATTGGAAGCTTCCTAAGGCCCTCACCAGAAGCAGATCCTGGCACCATGCTTCCTGTAAAGAACCATGAGCCAATTAAACCTCTTTTCTTTATAAATTATCTGGCCTCAGATACTCCTTTATAGCTATACAAATGGACTAACACAGTAGGAGTGTAATAGAGCCCAGGAACATCAACATTAAAAGATTTCTAAGTGATTCTGATGCATAGATAGATTTAGGAACTACCGCTGCCCTGGGAAACATTTATAATCCTCAGGATTCCTCCTTCTCTCTTTAGTTGTAACACAGTCCCCAGGGATTCAGAGCCAAGACAGTTCTGAAAGAGGAGCTATAGTCACCATAGAAGTGATCACACATGCGCCACTGCACTCCAGCCTGGGCAACAAGAGCAAAACTCTGTCTCAAAAAAAAAAAAAAAAAAAAAAAAAAAGGTGATCACACAGATTCAGACTGGTTAGAATTGTTAGAACAGAGTGATTCTCAATCAGAAGCAGTGGTGGCATGTGTCAGTACCAAGGACACTTTCTCAAACTCAACACACTCACCTCAGTGGAGAACCACTGCATTAGAACTGTTTGGTTCTCCTAGAAATTAGCTTATTGGGACATAAGAGAAAACTGTTTGCTCAGGGATCAATGTTAATCACTTCTGCATTATTACAGAGAAGCCACTGCTTTCTTCATCATATGGCACATCTTCCAGGAGGACTATCTCCAGGAATGTCTCATGTGTTTTGTCCATTACAACTAAAGGGGGTTTGCACTTGGGGGTTCTTGTTATACTTTTCTGGTTAGACATCTGATACTTCCTTCTTTGGGTTTTGAGTGGTCTGAGACACGTCAGTAGCTTCCTGTACACTGAAGGAGGTCTGAGATCAAATGGCCTTGGGTATAAAAGCACATCCATGTGCTGTGTGAGTGGTGGGAACTATGGTGAACTGTCCAAGGGAGAAGCTACTGCTCAGTTTCAGTCTATTCTTGCCATGCAAAAATGCAGGATCAGTATTACCAGAGCTTCTGATATGAGAAAGAGAAAAGGAGACAAGGAGAGGGATGGGGAGAGAGAGAGAGAGAGGCATAGAAAGAGAAGAGAGAGCAGGTATGGGGATTTCTAAATATTGGCTCAAATGAAAATTTAAAAATATGTGGGCCAAACAAAAGACTTACATAGTCCACATCTGGCTATGTGTGCCAAAGAAATAAATTCCATTTTGGAAGCTGCAATTCCAAAGCACTTAGTCACCATGCTATGTTGATTTGGCCACCTCTCAGGGTGAACCTCTTAGTGTGATCTTTGCTTTTAGGGAGAGCAATTGAGGGAGAAAAGTGGGATAAAGCCAGTTCTTACTACCACCAACAGGCTCTGGTAGCTTGTTCTAAAGCAACTTACTGACACACTGACAGACTTAAATTTCCACTGCTGAAAACCACTCAAATCTTACTGTTGTCCAAACCCAAAGAATCAAATGGCCAACTCAATGCTGTTAGAATTTTAATAGTAATACTGGTTCCTCTTCCTCGTGTTTTCCAAATCTCCCATGGAAAAATGACCATCTCTATTGACAAGCACTGCCATCTGCAATTGGAGTAATCTGAAGCTGATACTGTATTCTGCTTATCTCATCAACCCAGATTTCAAGGAGTTGAGGGATTTGATCATTTATGAAGGGGATTCAACCTGCATTTCTACCCCTCTACTACCACAAATTGTGAAGTCATTCACCCTTTTCTTCATTTCTAAAACCCTGTAGTGTCCATCCTTCCTGTTGCAAAGAAGTAGTAGAGAGGCAGAATCAGTCTGGAAGTGACAAATATTCTTTTTGCCTTGCAGCTCCTACTTCCACCAGTTCTCTTCTTTCCCACTCTCTGGTGGGTGAGAACTCTGGTGGGTAAATGTCTTTCCTGAGAAAGAAAGCCTCAACTAGGTGGGTGGTTCTGAAACAAAAATAGTGGCAAAGACTTGGCTGATGGAGAAGTATCCAAGGCAGTTTTGTGGGATCTTCCTGTCCCTTCAAAAGCAACTGGGCTCTGGATTCATATATTAAAGGGATAGTTCCTTTGGTAAGCATCTCTGTGTGTCAGATTCCTGCCCAGAGCCAGCAGCCCCACTGAAGTATATGATAGTTCTCACAAGGATGGGAATGGAGAAACTTTTTCAGAATCACCAGCAGAGATTATCCAAAGTATGCATGCTTGTCCACTCCACCCACCGCAATCCTCTGGTCTATCAGAATTAGCTTGCGGTGGGATTTTAACCATATAAAGTTCAGAAAAATCTTCGTAGATGATTTTACTTCACTTGATTTAGTCCTAATTGAAAGCTACTGAACAGAGAATTATCCAGCCATTTGAGTTACTTTGGGAGTATTGTGGCTACATGGAGTCTATAAATGAGGTGCCCATCAAAACACACATACACACACACACACACACACACACACACACAATGGGCCTTAAATAAGCTATGGATGGGATTAGACATATGCTTAGTCACCTGAAGGAGACAGGGGCAGCTCCTGGGTATAATTGAAGATATTATCAAGCCTAAAGAATGTGCCGAATTGAATGGATGATAGTGCAGAGGAAAGAGAAGGTTGGTCAGTCAAGAGAGCATAGACAAAGGGAAGCCACTGAAGCAAGGACTGGTAGTGCCCATCCCTGAAGGAGCCTCAGCAATTAGACCTTAAGTATCATGAACCATTGGCAAAACCATCACTATCACAAGGAGGATGAGTCAGGTCACTTGAGGCTGATGTCAGTAGGCATCTATCAACCTAATATCCCTGGTGCTAATTCCTTGCTTCTTCAAACAACCTTCTGGACCCCTCTCTTAAAGGAAGAGAAAACACTGGTCTATATTTCTGGTCCCCAAGACAGCAGTCTTTCATGGTGAATAGCTTTTGATCAATCATGATTTGGCATCCCATAAAGCTTGATTCCAAGTCCCTGCTTGATATGGCCTAAGCTTACTCTTCAACCTCATCTTAAACCACTAAAGATGAAATTATATAATCTTCTTAAAAGGACTTTTTGCTTGTTTTGTTTTGTTTTTGTTTTTGAGAGGGAATCTCACTCTGTCTCCCAGGCTGGAGTGCAGTGGAGTAATCTTGGCTCACTGCAACCTCTGCCCCCTAAGCTCAACGGTTCCTCCTACCTCAGCCTCCAAAGTAACTGGGACCACAGATGCGTGCCACCATGCCCAGCTAAGTTTTTGTATTTTTGGTAAAGACAGGGTTTCACCATGCTGCCCAGGCTGGTCTCAAACTCCTGAGCTCAAGCATTCCAACCACCTTGGCCTTCCAAATGTTACAGGTGTGAGCCACCGCCCCAGACCTTCAAGGACTTTTTTTTTTTTTAAGGTGAAATTCCCAAACATAAAATTAACCATTTTAAAGCGAACAATTTAGTGACATGTATCACATTCACAATGTGGGGAAACCACTACCTGTATCTTCAAAAACATTGTCATCACCCCAAAAGGAAATCCCCTAGCTATTAAGCAGTTTCTCCCTATTCTCTCCTGCCATCAGCCTCTGGCAACCACCAATCTTCATTCCATCTATTTGGATTTTCCTATTGTGAATATTTCATGTAAATGGAATCATGCAATAGATGACCTTTTGTGCTTGGCTCCTTTCATTTAGCATAATGTCTTCAAGGGTCATCCACATTGTAGTGTGTATCCGTACTTCATTTCTTTTCATGGCTGAATAACATTCCATTGTATGGATATGCACAATTTGTTTATACATTCATCCATTGATGGATATTTGGGCTGTTTCCACCTTTCAGCCATTGTAAATAGTGTTGTTGTGAACATGCATGTACATGTCTTTGAGTAGCAGACAAATACAGTCCTCATTTATACACTTCTTGGAATTGCTGGGTCATATGATAATTCTGTATTTAACTTTTTAAGGAACCAACAAACTGTTTTCCATGGGTTTTCCACGGCTGAACCATTTTACATTCCCACCAGCAATATAAGAGGGTTCCAATTACTTCACATCCTGATCAACACTTGCTATTATCTATCTTTTCTTAATTATAGCCCTCTTAGTAGGGTCATTCCCTAATTACTAATGATGCTTAGTATTTTTATGTGCTTGTTGGCCATTTGTACATTCTCTTTGGAGAAATGTCTATTCAAGTTTTTTCCCATTTAAAAAATGTATTTATTTATTCTTAGAGCCTGGATCTTGCAATATTACCTAGTCAACACTTGAACTCCTAGGCTCAAGCGATTATTCTCCTGAGTAGCTGGGGCTACAAGCACATGCAACCCTGCCCTGCACTTTTTGCCCACTTTAAAGTTGGGTTGTTTGTCTTTTTATTGTTGAGTTGTAAGAGTTCTTTATATTCCAGATAGTAGACCCTTACCAAATATATAATTTACAAATATTTCCAACCATTCTGTAAGTTGTCTTTTTACTTTCTAAAAATATTCTTTGATGCACAAAAGTTTCCAATTTTGATGAAGCTCAATTTATTTATTTGTTTATTGCTCATACTTTCATCACCTTGTTTAAACTTATTCCTGGGCATTATATATCTGGGGAGAATGCCAAAAAGGATCATTCTTACTGGTATGCAGAGAATAGTCCTCATAGGAGAAAGGTTAAAAGTAGCAAGATGCATTGGATATTCCTAGTGAGACATGATGATGCCTTGGGTAATACGTTAGTCTCAGGAATGGCAAGAAGAGTCTGTTAGAGATGGTTATTGCTTATCACAATTATAATTGCATATTCATTTGTTTATTTATTATCATTATTATTATTGTTTGTAGTTTCTTTTTTTTTTTTTTTTTTTTTTGACAAGACAAACATGGCAGCCACCTCGAACGACATGCTCCGCTTTATTTTATACAGTCGTTTATGGAATGTTACCAAGTCACAAGACACATTGTTGTTTTTCTGACCTTTCCCCGACTTTCTGGATTTTCAAGATGTTTACACATAAACAAGCCCTCAGGGTCTGCCGTTTGCAGCTGGCTCCTTTGTCCTCCCTGAAAACAGGGAATGAACACCCTGCTTCGTTTGCAAGAGCAGGACTTATCGGGAACGTCTCGTTTGCAAGCACGTAGTCCTCTACATTTCCCCTTTCTTTATTTACAAGTTTGAATTTCTTTCAAAACCATCATTACATGTTGGGCTCGCTGGGATATGGTGTTTGCCCTTTGGCACCGTCTCCAGCAGACTGGAGCAAGAACAACAATCAGTACATTGCTAGAAACAGAGGTCAGCAAAGTTTTTACAGGGCTCATAGGGTTCAAAGATGTCAAACTTTGTGCAATACCAGTCATCAAATGTGCACCAGTCAGCAATGGTAACTGATTGCAAAATGTTTCAGAAATGTTCTGTGTTAATTCTTGTATTTCTAGGGAAAGATTATTATGACCAATTAAAAGTCTCTTTATCTCAGTCCAATTATGTACAGTGCTGTTAAAAGGAACAGGAGTAATACAAAATTGGGTAGTATTCCAATCACATTTCAACAAAGCTCGGGTATTCAACACTGGTAGCTGATCTCCCAACCAAGAAACCACTTGCTCCAGATTATCCACTCGTTCAGTCACATGAGCATCTATGTCTCATTGCTGCTGCCACAACAAATGTGATTGCTCATGCCATTGTTGCACAAATTCTGCATTTTGTATACTCTGGTGTAGAGCTAATCCAGCAACAGCGGCAGTGGAAGCAATTGCTACAAGTCCTATCACCGCGGTCATGACGATTCCAACCATCCTCCGACTGCAGTGGACAAGATCTTGCATAACCTTGTAAATTTGAGTAACCCCAGCAGATTCACTCCAAGTACGTGTTAAGTTTACAGGCAGCCAGGTTTCTTTTCTGGCTCTTAGTATATATAAATCGGAGTGAGACTCATTCCAATTATTATTCCACCAAGTAGTATTTATACAACTTAAGAATGTACAATTGTTTGTACAGTTAACTACCCCTGTATTATTATCCCATTTAAAAATCTCTGTCAACAACAAGTAAGGCTTTCTTACACATGCAATAACATATCTAGAACTATTTCGATGCAAAGATATATGGAAAGGGTTAGCAATATTAGTAAGATTTAAGGACATGTTTCCCGTGAAAGTGAACATTGGTTTACCAGCAGCTAGCAACTTCCAAATATGACTTTGTATTTGTGAAGTATTAGCCAAATGTGGCATAGAGGGTGATAGACCACCATCATGCCAAATAATAGTTTCATTGCCATCCACAGCAATGCTGTGATTACCTTTATGCCAACGTAGGTTGACATGACTAAATTTAGTTTGAAAATCTCCATGTACACTCCAATCTGTGATAAGGTAATTACGACTTTTTCCTTTTACTTCTAATAATAATCACGGCCCACTACCTCTACAGCTAGTCCACTCTAATTGGGAAACACCTCCAGACACATCAGGGATAGGGCATAAAGATAATGTAGTTGGCAGAGTTTCATTAAGTACTGCAGTATGATTATACCTAAAAGTTTGAGCCACAATAATCATAGTAAAGGCAGAGATATGACTATGGTTATAGCGAACAGCCCAAGCCTCATGAGAAAGATGCAGACAATGTGGACTACTCCCAAGACATATAGGTAACCCTTCAACCCCAAATTGATATGAACTATTTACTGTGCCAGTGTCTAACTCAGGATCCTGGTTTTAAAAAGGCAATGGCATCCAAGCAGTATCATTAGTAAATACTGGGACTTCTCTGTCTCCCCAGGCCACACCTTGATATAAGGGTGGAAGAGGAATATAAGCCCAGTATGTAAATTCTCCAGCCGTTACCTGACAATTTACTATGGCCAGCATAGCCAGGAATAAAGTCAGTGGGGTTTTGGGCTGCCCAGCTTGTTGAACAACCCCTTCAGCTTCCTGAGTAAGCTTTTTCAGTTGACCCCATGTCAGGGGCTCCGCACATCAAGTTCCGAAGGTGAATGTTCTCTGAGCGCTGAAATTTCTTGAGGAACTCTGGATCGGCTCCTCTTCGCCATGGCACTGTTTCAACCTTCGAGATGGAAACCACTCGTCTCCGGCACCTGCCCGCGGTCTCCCCGCGCCTGCCCGGGGTGTTCCCCCTCCAGTTCCTTGCTCTCCTGGAGCCACAGACCCTGCTCGCTGCACCAGATGTTGGGATCCGCGTGTTTCCTAAACAAAGGAATGAACACACAAGACAACACAAGACAAGACAAACATGGCGGCCGCGCCTTATTTGTAGTTTCGATGGCTAGAAATGCTTACTTTATTAACTGCTGTGTCCCTCAGTAGACAGCAAACTCCATGAGGGTAAGAACCAAATCTGTCTATTCACTGTTATATCATCACACCTAACACAATGCCTGGCACATAGTAAGTTATCACTAAATATTTTTTAACAAATCAAAATGCAAGGCCAGTCAGACATAGTGGGTGAGTCTGTAGTCCCAGCTATTCAGGAGGCTGAGGTAGGAGGGTCACATGAGCATGAGAGGTAAAGGCTGCCAAGACTGTGCCACTGCAGTCTGGCCTGGGCAACAGAGTGAGACCCTGAAAAAAAAAAAGCCAGGGCGGGTCCAGGTGGTCTTTCCTATATTCCTGACTTATAATACTACTTTCAGGTGTACATTCTTGTTCTTGTTACTGCATTTCCAGTACTTTTTATTTTTGTAAGAAGTGAGGTTCCTTTATTCAAAATTTGACAAATCATGAAATGCCTCTCACCCCATCTCCTTACTCCTTACACTTTACCTTCCATCCATGTGATCTCTGGCACTATGCCATGACTTAACAAATGCCAAGAAATGTAAGAAGAAAAGACCTAGTACTTCTCAATAACAATAGCTAATATGTATTGAGTGCCAATTATGTGTCAGGCACTGTGTAAAATGCTCTGTATCATCTCATCCAATGTTTCGAACAAATGTATCAGCACAAAACCTGAAGTGTTGTTGCATCTTTTCAGTTTTAGGGTCATATGCTTTGGAATATGAGCTTGTCCACCCCATCAAAGGGAAGAGTTGAGATGGGTACGTGAATTTACTTAAGTGAATATATATCAATGTCATTTTTTAGAAAGATGCTGGCTCTGCCAGCATAAATAAAGCCTTGGAGAATCTTGCAACTGGGCAAATGAGTAACTTTAAGGTATCCATTAAAAAAAAAAATCCATCAGGCACAGCCTGGGCAATATGTCGAAAACTGCCTCTACAAAAAATACAAAAATTAGCCAGGTGTGGTGGTGCCCACCTGTGGTCGCAGCTATTCAGGAGGCTGAGGTGGGAGAATCAGCTTAGCCCAGGAAGCCAAGGCCGCAGTGAGCTCTGATTAATCGCACCACTGCACCCGAGCCTGGACAACACAGTGAGACTGTCTTAAGGAAAAAAATGCTGAGCACGGTGTCTCAACACCTACAATCCCAGCACTTTGGAGGTCAATATGGGAGGATTGCTTGAGCCCAGGAGTCAGAGGCTGCAGTTAGCTATGATTACACCGCTGCACTCCAGCCTGGGCAACAGAGTAAAACCCTGCCTGAAAAAAAAAAAAAGTTCCAAATTTGAGAGACATTCTACAACATACCTTACCAGTACCACTTAAAATCTTTAAGGTCATCAAGGACAGGAAAAGTCTGGGAGTGTCACAGATCAGAGGAGGCTAAAGTGACATAACAACTAAATGTAATGTGATATTCTGGCTGGGATCCTGGAACTGAAAAGGGACATTTTTTAAAACGGTGAAATTGGATAGTGTGTGGAGTTTAGTTAATATTAATATACCAGGGTGCAGTGGCTCATGCCTGTAGTACCAGCCACTTGGAAGGCTGAGGCAGGAGGATCGCTTGAGTCCAGGAGTTTGAACCCATCCTGGGCAACATAGCAAGACCCTGTTTCTGAAAAGAAAAAGAATATATATATATAAAACAATGTACCAATGTTGGTTCTTTAGTTGTGACAAAAATACCTTAGTAATGTAAGATGTTAGCAATAGGGGAAAATTTGCAAGGTGTATATGGGAACTCCATACTGCCTTTACAACTTTTTTGTGAATCTAAAACCATTCTAAAATAAAAAGCTAATGAATAAAAAAGGGTACAGGGATCGGGGCCAGAGCAGAGATGACACATTTCAGATCTGTCATCCCATGCAGCGCCCCCGGGTGGACTTATCTATGTGACCTCCCTCCAAGCCTATTCATCCCTTAAAGAGGCATATCCAAGATGTTGCCCTCTGCACAGTACTGGGTGTCGAGGTCTGCATGACAGCTCTGGGGAGCTTTGCTGCTTCAGCATCATCCCAAGGACAAATCTTTGGGAGGGAAGCAGACATGGGTGTGAATTCAGGCACAAACACTTGAAACCTGGAGTGAAAGTTCAGTCTCTTAGAATTTTTTATTGGCAAGGACCTTAGGTGCTTGTCTCATTTTTGTAGATCGGGACACTGGGAGGCTGGGAGGCTCCCTTTTCTCCCGAGCCATGGCTGGAGGCCAAGACCACCCCTCAAGGATCATTGTCAGGACCACCACGAGCTGGACAGCCTTGTTTTCCTACCTCAGATGTGAAAAAGAAAAAAAAGGAGAGAAACTGGGGCCCAGTAAAATTGAGTAATTTATTTAAAGGCCATTTAGGGCCAGTCATGGTGACTCACACCTGTAATCCCAGCACTTCGGGAAGCTGAGGTGAGAGGACTGTTTGAGCCCAGAAGTTCAAAACCAGCCTGGGCAGCAGAGTGAGAACCTGTCTCAGAACAAATTAAAATAGACCAGTTAGTAGCTTCAGACACATTTCTCAACAATGTTAGTTTTTTCAATGTTAATGAAACATCCTCCCCTGCCTTTTAATGGATTCTGACTCAAAACCCTAATACATAGAACAGATAGGAAGAGAGCTGTTCTGGCTAAGGAAAGAGGTGGGAGCCTCAGTTCTATCTACACATTTACATTTTACTACTTTCCCATAGGTTAGTAAAAGGATTCCATAGGGTTCCGAAGAGTTCTATAGGATTTCTGTGGAACCTTTGGAAGCAGAGTTTAAAATCTGTATCACTTTAAGGCTACATATTATTCCGGTATGGGGTTATTCCACAATTTACATAACCAGTCCCCTATTGCTGGCCATTTTATTCGGTCAAACTTTCAATTTTATGAACATTCATCTCTGCACTTATTTCTATTTTATCATGATATGGAATTTTTGGGTCAAAGGTATTTTAATGCTTTCAATACATACTAACAAATCACTCTCCAAAATGGCTGTAAGAATTTACAGTCCCAGCAGCAGTATATTCATGAGTGGACAATTTCCCTATAAAAAAATCAACACTGGATTTTAACAGTATTTTTCATTGGCCAATCTGATACAGAAAAAATGGAATTTTTTTTTTTTTTTTTTTTTTTTTGAGACGGAGTCTCGCTCTGTTGTCCAGGCTGGGGTGCAGTGGCCGGATCTCAGCTCACTGCAAGCTCCGCCTCCCAGGTTCACATCATTCTCCTGCCTCAGCCTCCTGAGTGGCTGGGACTACAGGCGCCTGCCACCTCGCCTGGCTAGTTTTTTATATTTTTTAGTAGAGACGGGGTTTCACCGTGTTAGCCAGGATGGTCTCGATCTCCTGACCTCGTGATCCGCCCGTCTCGGCCTCCCAAAGTGCTGGGATTACAGGCTTGAGCCACCGCACCCGGCGAAAAAATGGAATCTAAGTATTGTTCAAATTTGCATGTCTTTGATCATTACTATGGCTAAACTTTTAGGGTGAATTTTCTTGGCTATTTAAATATTTTCCTTTGTGTTCTTTGCCCATTTTTTTCTATTTGGATTTTTGTTGTTGTTATTGTTTTATAAAATTTATTCACAAATTAAGACTAAAGTTTTTTGTTTTTTTTTTTTTTTTTTTGAGACAGGGTCTTGCTCTGTCACCCAGGTGGGAGTGCAGTGATGTCATCATAGCTCACTGCAGCCTTGAACTCCAGGGCTCAAGCCATCCTCCAGCCTTAGTGTCCTTAGTAGCTGGTACTACAGGTATGCACCACTATGCATGGCTTTTTTTTTCAGGGTCTCACTTTATTGTCCAGGCTGGTCGCAAACCGGGGCTAGGCTCAAGCAATCCTCTCACCTTGGCCTCCCAAAGTACTGGGGTTACAAGCATAAGCCACGGTGCCCAGCAACTCTTATCTATAAGTAAAGATTTCTGAGTGTTAAATTTGCCTTTTGCTTATCACATAACTTTTAAATATTTATTTCAAATCTAGCAATCTTTTTCTTTACAGTTTCTGCTGCAAGCTAAATTTTTTTATTATATTGAGAAATGTCTTCCCTACTCCAAACATTTTCTTTTAGTGGTAATTCCTCAGTGGTGGGGGGATGACTGGAGTGTAAAGGTACATACATCTAAAATAACTCCAGGACATCTAAAGGGCAGCTTCACTGCCCGAGCTCTAGCTGATGTCCTTTCTTCTCCCTGAAGCTTTCAGCATACTTCATTGCATGAAGATTTGGTCAGTCCAGATTACTGAGGAAGAATCCTGTAATATTTTGTGACATCTTTTGTTCATTTTTATTTAATTTCCACTCCTGTTCCTTGAACACAGCTTCTACAAATTTACTTGCCAGACACACCTCTAGATAATAGGATATAAAGTGAACAAAATGAAGACCCTGCCCTCATGGAGTTTATAGTTTGAGTAAAGGAAGACAGAAAATAAAAAAAAATAAGGATGTAAAAATGTAGTTTGCTAGTTGGCAATAAAGGATGCTTTGGAGAAAAATAAATCTGTATCAGAGGGATAAATATGCAGTACTTACTAAATTGTGTTGTAACTCCTCCCCCACTAGACTGAGTGCTTTTTGAGGTCATAGATTTTGTTTTATCAATCCCTGTAGTTGACTAGTCCAGTGCCTGGAAAAGAGCACATGTCTAATAAAAATAGAAAAGCAATATAGGTTACACCTGAGTGAGGCTGCCTTGGCCCAATTCAATCTCTGCCACTAGTTAATCATGACCTTGAATAAGGTACTCAGTTCTGTATGCCTCAGTTTCCTTACCTTAAAAATGAAGACTGGCCAGGCATGGTGGCTCACACCTGTATCCCAGCAGTTTGGGAGGCCGAGGCAGGTGGATCACCTGAGGTCAGGAGTTCAAGACCAGCCTGAACAACATGATGAAACCCCATCTCTACTAAAAATACAAAATTAGCCAGGCGTGGTGGTGCATGCCTGTAATCCCAGCTACTTGGGAGGCTGAGGCAGAAGAATCGCTTGAACCTGGTGGGGGTGTAGGTTGCAGTGAGCTAGATTGTTCCATTGTACTCTATCCTGGGCAACAAGAGTGAAACTCTGTCTCAAAAAAAAAAAAAAAAAAAATGAAGGCAAAGAAGGTACCATCCTCATAGGGTTGCTAAGAGAATTAAATAAGATAATATATTAAAGCACTTAAAATTGTCCCTCTGCATAGGTAGTACTCAACAAATGACAACTATTACTTCTCAGCAATGGTCTGTAATCTGAATGCATTCCAACAACATGGACCTTAGGGCAATGAAAATAATTTACTGTCAGTTGAAGATATTGCTAGTGCTACAGTCCGCTTCTGAATTGACACCAGTATATCACGCAGCCCAAATGCTATCTGAGACATTTACCCAGAACATGGCGGCATGAGCAACTGACACAGCCCCTGGCTGTCCTTTCATGAACTTCAGACCCCACTGTGCATCCAGCAGCCCACCAGAATGGAGGCTCTCTGCCTTGTTTCCAGGTTTGGGAATATGGCATTAAAAAATAGGATTGTTGAGCCAGATGCAGTGGCTCACACCTGTAATCCCAGCACTTTGGGAGGCCGAGGCAGGCAGATCACCTGAGGTCAGGAGCTCAAGACCAGTCTGGCCAACATGGCGAAACCCCATCTCTACTAAAAATACTAAAATTAGCCAGGCGTGGTGATGCACACCTGTAGTCCCAGCTACTTGGGAGGCTGAGGCAGGAGGATTGCTTGAGCCTGGTAGGCAGAGGTTGCAGTGAGCCAAGATCATGCTGCTGTATTTCAGTCTGGGTGACAGAGTGAGATCCTGTCTCAAAAAAAAAAAAAAAAAAAAAAAAAAAAAAAAAAAAATTGGATT
>NC_045449.1:22550008-22635548 GCF_002776525.5 Piliocolobus tephrosceles
AAAAAAAAAAAAAAAAAAAAAAAAAAAAAAAAAAAAAAAATTGGATTGTCCAGATTTATTTGGTGATAACATGTTCTGACAGTATTTAGCCTACAGGCCATGTACATTTTCATCATCTCTTCTTGGTGAAGGGATTGCCTGGAGTGATGTCATGTGTCTAGAAATATTGCCTTCTAAATTGTCAACAAAGTAAAAGAGAGTCATTTCTTAAATTTGTCTGGGGATGCTGTAGTTTGCAAAGCGCTCTCCTATCCATTGTCGTTCAATCTGCAAGCAAACACTCCAGAGAGGCAAGACAGGGTGATCATTTCCACTTAACGGTGATGAAATTGAGACTTATGTAGTTAAGCCTCAGCCAAGTTCTTCTCACTCATGATTCTGTCTCTATGCCCTAAATGAGGTTTCTCACAAATCCTGGGTTCCCTCAAACTAGTCAACATGTTGATATGAACCCTTTATCTTGGTATTTATCAATTTTTATGTATTTTTCAGCATATCCAAAACTTCCCCATGTTTAGAGCCACAAAGTGTATAACTATCTATTTTTTTTCAGGTTGGGTGAAGCCGACCTCAATCCATTGGAGCAGCATGAACCTTCTGCACCCAATACCTTACAGATCTCTGTCATGGGGGCCAACAACCCCTGGTTGTAGGATGAAGGCTAGAATTCTGAAGTGACTCCAAACAGGTCCATAGTTGCCCTGAGTAATAATGATGACAGTTGATCTGTTACCACGGCACAAATCAAGGCATACTGGAAAATATACTCTGCTATATACTCAGGTCAGTAACTTTTAAAAAATTGGTGGTATGTAGCATACTGAAATAAGTTTGCTAACTTATTATACCATGTAAAGATAGTAAATCATCATCGTCATCAACGTCATCATCAAATAACAATATAGGGACATTTTGACACCAAGAAGGTAGGAGAAATAGAATCTCAGTAGAAGGGACAGTACATTTAGCTTTATGAAGAACTCACAAATCATCCTAATATTTCCTGTTCTAACGAGGTCTGTGTAAAACACTTCATCAGGCACTTGCTCTAGGGCTGGCATTTGAAATCACTGCTCTGGGAATTATAACATCATTTCTACACTTTTTGGCCTGGTATCCTTAACTCCTGCTATGTTCAGAGCCAAAGAATTCCAGACCTAAGAAGATAAAGCATGGACTAACAATAAAGGTTCTCTGCACATCTGAGATGGCACCAAGACTTGTGAATCATTCTTTCTGGATATACTATTAAAAGCAGTGGGGGCCGGGCGCAGTGGCTCATGCCTGTAATCCCAGCACTTTGGGAGGCCAAGGTGGGAGGATCACAAGGTCAGGAGTTCGAGACCAGCCTGGTAAGCATGGTGAAACCCTGTCTCTACTAAATATACAAAAAATTAGCTGGGCATGGTGGCATGCACCTGTAGTCCCAGCTACTTCAGAGGCTGAGGCAGGAGAATTGCTTGAACCCGGCAGGTGGAAGTTGCAGTGAGCCGAGACTGTGTCACTACACTCCAGCCTGGGCAACAGAGCAAGACTCTCTCTCAATTAAAAAAAAAAAAAAAAAAAAGGCAGTGAACATGATATAATTAAGTATTGTTTGGAACAGTACATTTGTTTTAGTAGTGGTTGGAACAACATGTTAATCCCAGGAAGTCTTAGCCTGGGAATAATTATGGAACCTGCAGTTAGCAGAGAGAAGTGCCTGATTGGATGCCACAAGTTATTGCAACTCATGGAGAAGTTGTCATTCATAGATGAGATCCTGACCTTTGTATGTTACCAATACCCACATTAAAAAGCCCTATTGTGAACATTTGGGCGGACATTATTATTATTATTATCATTTAGAGAAACAGGGTCTCACTCTGTTGCCCATGCTAGAGAGCAGTGACATGATCATAGCTCACTGTAAGCTCAAACTTTTGGGCTTAAGTAATCCTCCCACTTTAGCCTTCTGAGTAGCTAGGACAACAGGTTCATGCCACCATGCATTGCTTATTTTTTTGTTTTATTTTTTGGTAGAGTTGGGGGTCTGTTTATGTTGCCCAGGCTGGTCTTAAACTCCTGGCCTCAAGTGATCCTCCCACTCAGCATTCCAAAGTGCTTGGGTTACAGGCATGTGCTACTGTTCCCAGTCCAGATATTATAAATGTCATTATAAAGTGAAAAGCATATTACCAAAAAAAGCAAGAGGAGAGCGAGAATATTTTTTGAGTGTCTATCATGTGTCAGACACATGCAAGCAAACCAAATACCATTCACAATAACCTTCAAAACTAGCTATCCTTATTTTATGAGTGAGGAAATTGATGTAGATGATAGAGAACTAGAACAAGATCACATAGCTGGAAAGTGACAGAGTTCAAGTCTATTTGAATCTGAAACCATGCTTTCTGTATAATGTTACTAGGGAAAAGAGAACCAAGACCTAGAGTCACACCATCTTTTATCATGGTGAAATATAAACCACTGGAACCAAAAGTACTTGCAGATTAAAACTAAAGGGGGACTTCTTAAAGCTGATAAATACCATCTATGAAAAACCTACCAATAACATTATTCTGAATGCTGAAAGACTGAATGGTAGAAGACTGTTTCCTAAGATCGGGGACAAGGCAAGGAAGTTTTGCTCTCGTCACTTTTATTCAACTATTCATTGGAGGTCCTAGATAGTGTAATAAGTCAAGAAAAATAAATAAATGGCCTAAATATTGGAAAGGAAGACATAAAACTGTTTTTATTTATAGATCAATAAGATTAGAGAATCCTCACGAATGTAGAAAGCAAGCCACTAGAACAAATAAATGGATTTAGCAAGGCTGCAGAAAGAGTCAATATAAAAAATTCAAGTGTATTTCTATATACCAGCAATGAACTACTGCAAAATAAAATTTAAAAACCAATGCCAGCCTGGTGTGGTGGCTCACACCTATAAACCCAGCTCTTTGGGAGGCTGCAGCCAGAAGATCGATTGAGCCCAGGTCAATCGAGATCAGCTCGGGTAACATAGCAAGAGAGACCTCGTATCTACAAAGACAAACAAAAAAGAATCTACAGCTCATGGAACTTAAAATATTTATTGGATGTAAATTACAGCTCAATAAAGTTGATTTTAAAAATAAAAATTAAATTTTGCATTGAAAATTTTTAAAATAAATTCCTAGTTGTGTCCTTGTACTAGCAACTGTAAAGAAAGAATTGCACAGACCCAGTCTCAGGTTGTGAACATGTGCTCTTTATTTGGAAATGATGGCCTACGCAGGTAAACAGAGGTAAAATGTCTGACCAAATAAAAGAAACTAATTGCTCCAAGATTTGATTTTTATTACTAGAGTACTACTTAAAATCTGAATGTATCAACAACAGGTTTTGAAGGCAGGAGACAAGAGTAAAGTCACAGGGACAGCCAATGAAGAGAATTAATGAGGCCATGAGAATCTCACATAGGGCAGTAGGAAAGTCATTAAATGCTCTCCTATCTTCAATCTTGAAAGGGTTCCTGAAAGGAATCAAGACTGAAGGCTTTAGGAAGAGAGGATATGCACACTCTAGCAGCCAGGAGTTCTGAGGTTACAGTAGGCATTTCCCAGTCCAGGAGAGTAATATTAAACAGAAATATTGTGTAATGGATGGAACCACCATAGGCATGTATCCTAAAGAAACACTGGCCCAGGCATGGTGGTTCATGCCTATAATCCCAACACTTTGGAAGGCCAAGGTTGGAGGATTGCCTGAGCCCAGGAGTTCTAGACCAGCCTGGACAACATAGTGAGACTCTGTCTCTACAAAAAAATTGTTTAAATTACCCGGGTGGGCCCAGCGTGATGGCTCATGCCTGTAATCCCAGCACTTCAGGAGGCTGAGGTGGGTGAATCACAAGATCAGGAGATTGAGACCATCCTGGCTAACACGGTGAAACACTGTCTCTACTAAAAATACAAAAAATTAGCCAGACGTGGTGGCGCACACCTGTAGTCCCAGCTACTCAGGAGGCTGAGGCAGGAGAATCGCTTGAACCCGGGGGTTGGAGGTTTCAGTGAGCCGAGATCGCTCCACTGCACTCCAGCCTGGGCAACAGAGCAAGACTGTCTCAAAAAGAAAAAATTACCCAGGTGTGGTGGCATGTGCCTAAAGTCCCAGCTGCTCAGGAGGCTGGGGTTGCAGGATTACTTGAGCCTAGGAAATTGAGTCTACAGTGAGCAAGGATAGTGCCACTGCAGCTCTGCCTGGGCCACAGAGCCAGAGCTATCTCTTTAAAAAAAAAATTGTACACGTGCATAAGAAAACATGGATGGGAATACTTATTGAAGAGTTGCTTGTGAGAAAAAAAAAAAAGGAGAAATGAGAAAGGATTTAACGACGTAAGGCACAAAGTCACATCTGTTTTGGAGCAGATCCTATCAGTTCTCCACCCATATGACCTAGCACTTACCATGTCTGTGTGTGTCAACTGACTTCCAATTGATAGCACAAGCACCTCCTTGAATGAAGGCTTTTTCTGGCCACCAGAGCCCTCTCTGCCCATATGGCAGGCCAAAAATCCTGAGTCAATGTGCCTCTGAAGTAGCCCTCGATCAATGGCAGATGGAAGTCACTAGATAAACACTCCAGCTTTCTTTAGGACAGTTGTGTACTACACTGGCTCCCAGTTTCCCCATGGAGTTGAGCTCCGGTTTTATGTACAGTGATGACTTGCTTGAAAAAATGCCCTTTATTGGCTTCCTTCCCTTCCCTGTCTCACTTCCACATTACCCTCACCTCCCACATAAAGTAATTGCACTTAAATCCTGTCTCAAGGTCACCTTTCAAATTCAGCATTATGAAAGAACAAAGCACATTAATAAATAGATTATGAAAAGATCCTCATAATATATTAAGTGAAAAAGCATTTTATAGAACAATATGTATAGTATAATAGCATATATTTTGAAAACACAAAAAATAGAACCATACTTCGTTTTTTCTTGAGACAGAGTCTTCCTCTGTCATCTAGGCTGGAGTGCAGTGGCACTATCTCAGCTCACTGCAACCTCTGCCTCCTGGGTTCGAGTGATTCTCGTGCCTCAGCCTCCCAAGTAGCTGGGACTAGGGGTGTTTGCCACCACATCCAGCAATTTTTTGTATTTTTTGTAGAGACAGGGTTTCACCACGTTGACCAGGCTGGTATAGAATTCCTGAGCTCCAGCAATCTGCCCACCTCAGCCTCCCAAAGTGCTGGGATTACAGATGCGAGCCACAGCACGCAGCTGAGAACCATACATTTTAAAATGTGCATGTGTGTGTGCAAATGCCAAGAATCTATTCATGAATTACTTGTGATTTTATTTTATTTTATTTGTATTGAGACAGGGTCTTGCTCTGTCACACAGGCTGGAGTGCAGGGGTGCAATCACAGCTCACTGCAGCCTTGACCTCCTGGGCTCAAGCTACTCTCTTGCCTCAGCCTCCAGAGTAGCTGAAACTACAAGTGCCCACCACCATGCTCAGCTAATTTTGTTTTTATTAGTATTTGTATAGACAAAGTTTTGCCATGTTGCCTAGGCTGGTCTCAAACTCCCAGGCTCAAGCAATCCTCCTGTCCCAAAGTACTGGGATTACAAGCACCGCACTCGGCCACTGCACTTGGCCTCCTTGTGTTTCTGAAAGTAAATTTAAAATACTTTATAATGGATGGAAGAGCTCAGTTTACATCAGCTTAAACCAACACTGGGCACTGGGGATGCCTAGCAAAATAGGAGCCCAGTCTCTGCCCTTGGGGAGCTTGTAGAGCATTAAAGGCAACAGACGAGTAAACATCTGCAAGGCCAGGTGGCATGTACTATGACAGACATAAGCAGAGGGACTGCAGTAACCCAGAGGTGGGGCCCGACCAGCCATTTGCAGAAAAAATTCATTCTTCCCCTACCTGCCCTGCAAGTCTTAGGTACACTTCAACCCAAACGGCTAGAGCTCAGTCAGCAGAGCTGAAGGTATAACGATTAAGAATTAAGCAAATCAGGTACTTACCACCCAGTCAGAATACAGTTTTAATGGAAGGATAATGACATCCCTGGAGCAATGTCCTGGAGCAGGAATTTGTCAGTGTTTCTAGCACCCCCAGGAATTTCTAGCAGACAATTACATTGACACATTGCCCCTAGCTTTTCAGATCTCTCACCAGCCTCCCCTCCAGGACCTCCCACCCCTGCCCCATGCTCTGAGATAAGCCCACTGAGCAAGCTTCTGCTGAGGATTTAGCTTTCCATGGACGCTTGCTAAGGGAAGAAAATGTATTTGAGGAGGCAAGCGTTACAACCCAGCTGTCACTGGAAGGCAATCAACTGGCCGGTTTCTTGCTTCTGGGACCTTATTACAAGGCCCCTTAGCCCAGTCCTTCCCAACTTTGCTGCATATTAGAATCTACTGGGGAGCTTTTCAAAATCCTGATGCCTACGTCACACCTCATACCTACTAAGTTGTGTGTCGATGGGGGAGGAGGTGACCAGGCAGTGGTGTGCTAAAGCTGGCTGATACCTGGCTCTGGAGAACCTATCGCGTACATCTCTTCCCAATTCTGTCTTCAGTGATGTCATACTAGTAGCTTGAAATTAACCGTGGCCGGGCACGGTGGCTCATGCCTGTAATCCCAGCACTTTGGGGGGCCAAGGCAGGTGGATCACCTGAGGTCAGGAGTTCGAGACCAGGCTGGCCAACAGGGTGAAACCCCGTCTCTACTTAAAACAAACAAACAAACAAAAACATTAGCCAGGCGTGGTGGCACATGCCTGTAATCCCAGCTACTTGGGAGGCTGAGGCAGGAGAATTGCTTGAACCCAGGAGGCAGAGGTTGCAGTGAGCCAAGATCGTTCTATTGCACTCCAGCCTGGGCAACAGAGCAAGACTCTGTCTCAAAAAAAAAAAGAAGAAATTAACTATGATTGAAGATTTTATACCATGGATATCAGTTATAAATCAGGGCTTTCTTTTCTTTCTAAACAGCCGATTGTTAAAATATTTACCAGCATACCGCTGAAACCAGGCATCAGTATTTTTTGAATATGCTCAGGTGATTCCAATGTGCAGCAGTCTGGAAACCACAACTGTCTTAGTCTTTCCGAAATAATGCTCATTGTAGTCTTGGATAATTTGGTTTCACCTGCTAACCCTAGCAATAGCTTTTTAAGGCTGTGTCTGTCTAATCTGGGACCACTGTCTCTGAGGACTTTCAGCAAGGACAACCTTTATTCTGCCTTGGAGGCTGAGCTCTGTAACATGGTATATTGGGGTGGATAGGTGATAATTTTGTGTATGGTTCATTGCTACCCTTTTGATGAAAAATACCTTGTTGTATTTGGATTCTAAGCTGAAAATAGATCCACAGAATATTGTCTGTATAACGTTATGAAACCTTCCTACCTTCCTCATTTTACTGATGTGTCCAATGCATGTGAGTTATACTTTCATTTATTAAGGCTTAAGATGTCAAAGTGATAAAGGGCACTTACAAATGTTAAGCGTAACAATTTTGTAATCTATTTTTAAACTTTCTTTTTTACCAACTTTAAGATAAAATGTTCACCACTCATCTGGGAAGAAGGAAGTTTGGGACATTGCCTGACTGACATGGCCAAGGACATGGGTCAGGGCTGAGGTTTGGTCCTGGGGTTTGGAGCTGGGAGAAATATCCCATCCAGGGACTGAAAGATGGAGAGGGGTAAGATGAGGCCAACATCCTGAGATACATGCAAAGGGAACTCTCCTGGGGCTCAGAGCCTGTGTTGTTAGGATGGGAAGAGGCCCAGCTGTGGGGGAAGAAGGACCAGGTGGTACATGAACTTAGATTTGCCTGGCCTCCCCCAGTCCCCAGCTTGTTGCCATGTCCTGTCTCTATCTTAGTTGCTAATGGCTCCCTGACTGATTCTTCCACTGTCTTGTCTGGCTTCTCTTGTTATATCTTCCAGTAGCTGATCCTGAACATGCACGTTGTCCTTCAGCAATACCAAATGCCTATGAGGTTTGTAGCCTTGCTCCCACTCTCTCTTATCAAGCCTCCACCTTCACTTTGGCATTGATGACTTTATCCCCTGTCACAAGACTGATGGAGGGCCTGTAGGGGCTCAGAAAAATGGACGAAGGAAGATGGGAGAAGCATTTTACAATTTACTAAGATTTAAGTATCACACCTCATCTCCCCAGTCAACTCCCCAAACAGAAGAGCACTGGAAATGGAGATACCAGGAAAATAATGACAAGTAAGCAATGCACAAAAGTGAGGAAAGAGGCCAGGAGCTGTGGCTCATGCTTGTAATCCCAAGACTTTGGGGGCTGAGGCATGAAGATTGCTTCAGCACGGGAGTTTGAGAACAGCCTGGGCTGTCTCATAGTGAGACCCTATCTCTAAAAAAAAAAAAAAAAAAGTGAGGAAGGGAATTACCTAGCCCAGGTGGCTACTCTGTGTCAGGCATTGTGCTACATATTTCATATAGTAATATATGACCTTAGTTAATTTTCTCAATATTACCTTCTACTGCAAATAGGTGTTATTATTTATACTCATTGTACAGATGAGGAAACAAGCTCATGTCAAGTCCCCAAGGTCAGACAGCTAGAAAGTTTTTCACAGAATCACATAAATAAGATTATATACATAAGAGTGCAGGTTTCAAATAAATATTGCAGACACTGAATGTCTAAATTCTTCAGGGGAGAGAGAGATCCAGACTGACTTGTATCAGAAAAACACTTCATGAAAGATCTGAGGCTACAGCCCAGTGCAGTGGCTCACGCCTGTAATCCTGGCACTTTAGGAGGCCGAGGCAGGCAGATTCTAATGAGCAACAAGGCAAAACCCCAACTCTACAAAATACAAAAAAATTAGTCGGCTGTGGTGGCACATGCCTGTAGTCCCAGCGACTCAGGAGGCTGAGGTGGGAGGATCACCTGAGCCCAGGGAGGTCAAGGTTCTCAAAAAAAAAAAAAAAAAAGACGACAAAGAAGAAGATCTGAGGCTCCAACAGCAAAGCCTTAAAAGTGAGTAGAACTTGAGACTTGAGTAGAAGAAGAGGTAGAAAGATAAGCCAGGCCCCAAGCGTGGAGACAGAGAATGGACGGGGTGTGACCCGGAGGTATGTGTGTGCTAAAAGGTCAGAGGTGATCCTACTGCCTTCTGCTAACAGTTTTGGGTAAGAAATGTTAAAAAAAAAAAAAAAAAAAAAGTGTCATGCACCCAGTGAGGGGCGTCCCTGGCTGCCAGGCTTGAAAGGGTAAGCATTCTCTGCCTGTCCTTCCCGGTACTCCATAGCATCACTTCTTTGCCCCTTCCCTCCAGCCGTGGGGTACAGTGGGAAGCCGGCCAGCCCCAGCTTTGTCACTCACTAGATGTGTGAGATTCGGTAAGGTACCTTGCCTTCCTGAGTCTGTTTCTTCATTTGCAAAATGGGACATATTGATGATTGATCACATGAGATAACAGGTGTTGAGCACCCAGCACTGTTGAATATGAGTTGCTCCTTTTGTGGTCCTTTAATCTTCCTGGGCCTGGTCCAAGTTCTGCAAAGTCTCTGCAGACAACTTATGGGGTGAGCCAGTTCTTGGAAGAAAGGGAAGATCACCTCCCACTTCCTGCACATTATATTCCTGCTTATGCATTCTGATGTCCTGCTTGCTTTTTTAGGCTCTAAGTGCTATCCTGCTGACTCACTTCCGACTTCTCGTTCATCATGCTCAGCTCCTGAAAATGGAACAAAATGGAAAAGGCCGGAAATTGTACTGTCTGATGATGTGTTTAAGGGGCCAGCCACTCCATGTGGATGGAATGCTGGGGACATGAACTGAATGGTGCCCAAAATGATTTCTCCACTGGACACTTGGGACACTTTGCCTTGGATTGTAATACCTGTACTAATAATAACCATCCCACTTACTGCCAGCAAGCCCCAGGCTATGTGCTTTCCATGGATTGTCTCTTTGAATTATCACAACTGCAGATGTCAGGGAACCTCTCTATTTCACAGACAAAAAAAAAAAAAAATTCACACTAAGATAGGTTAAAGAACTTGCCCAAGGTCACACAGCTGGTAAGGGACAGATTAAGGATTCAAACCCATGATCTAGATTTGTGCTGTCTAACATAGTAGCTACTAGCCACATGTGGCTAATGAATTTTGTTTTCCTTTTTTTTTTTTTTTTTTTTTTTGAGATAGAGTCTCACTCTGCTGCTCAGGCTAAAGTGCAGTGGCATGATCACGGCTCACTGCAGCCTCGACCTCCCTGGGTTCAGGTGATCCTCCCACTTCAGCCTCTTGAGTTGCAGGGACTACAGGCACATGACATGGTTAATTTTTTTTTTTTTTTTTTCAATAGAGATGGGGTTTCACTATGTTGCCCAGGCTGGTCTTGAACTTCTGGGCTAAAGCGATCCTCCCACCTTGGCCTCCCAAATTGCTGGGATTACAGGTGTGACCCATCACACCTGGCCTCTTTTAACTTTTTAGCGTGACTACTAGAACACAAAATTTCATATGTGGCTCTCATATTTCTCTAGGACAGCACTGATCTAAACCATAAACATTATTAAATGATCATCATACCAATGATTTCCCAATGTTTTTGATAAATTTTTAAGCACAACTCCTTAATTTGTATATTCTTATTTATTCATAAATGCTATACATTTGTACTACTCTGTAATATTGTGTACATTATAAAACATTGACAAAATGGATATTTTTAAAATATAAAATAAAAAAAATAGAAACAGAAGAAGTTGTACTAATTTCTTCCAGGAGCCTAGTGGGTCACTTTGTGCACCCCCCACCATGGCGTGCACACACCATTTTGGAAATTCTTGTACCCAGAGAGACTTAGAGCTCCTGGGGGCAGAGATTTTAACACAGATGATCCCTGACTTATGATGGTTTGATTTTTCTAGTTTATCGTGATTTGAAAGTGATGCCCATTCAGTAGAAAGTGTACTTTGAGTCCCCCTTCAACTACTCTGCTTCTCTTTTTTTTTCTTTTTTCTTTCTTTTTTTTTTTGAGATAGTCTCACTCTGTCGCCCAGGCTGAAGTACAGTGACGTGCAAGCTCCGCCTCCTGAGTTCACGCCATTCTCCTGCCTCAGCCTCCCAGGCCGGCTAATTTTTTGTATTTTTAGTAGAGACCGGGTTTCACCATGTTAGCCAGGATGGTCTTGATCTCCTGACCTTGTGATCTGCCTGCTTTGGCCTCGCAAAGTACTGGGATTACAGGCCTGAGCCACCGCACCCGGCCTCAACCAGTCAGCTTTCATTTTCACTACAGTATTCAATAAATTATGAGATATTCAACATTTTATTATAAAATAGACTGTGCTAGATGATCTTGCAGAACTGTAGGCTAATGTCAGTGTTCTGTGCATGTTAAGGTAGGTTAGGCTACAATGTTCAGTAGGTTAGGGTATTAAATGCATTTTCAATGTACAATGGGCTTACTGGGACACAAACATATCATGAGTCCAGGAGCATCTGTACATCTATCTCCTCTTACTCACAGTTGAAGTTAGCACCATGCCTACATAAAATCGGTGCTCAATACATGTTTGTGGAAGGAATAAATAACTCTTAATGTACAATTGTTTTCTCATGGGTTAGATTAATTTATTTATTTCACATGTATCAAGCACTTTCTATGTGTTATTATAGTAGTATACTAAGCGCTGAAAAAGAAAGTTTACAAAGACTAAGCTCCTTTACTCTAGGCCTGTCCTTCTTAAGCTCTAGTGTTTACAAGAATGACCTGGAGAGCCTGTTAAACAGATTCCTCCTCTCCTCCCCCAATTCTTATTCAGTAGGTCTGAGGTGAAACCAGATAATTTGCTGAACATCTAAGAAGCTTTTAGGGAACTACACTTTGGAGGAGAGTGCTGTGCACTGGAAAATTGGAACCATCTCAAATATTACGTGAGGGTGAGTGTCGAAGAGAATTTATATTGCATTTTCACTATTTGCAAGCATGTTTAAACATATCACCTCATTTAACCCTTATATCGACCTCATGAGTCATGTATTATTATTTCAGTCGAGGCGACTGAGATTGTGAAAGGTAAGTTAAGTTGTCTAAGCTACAGAGTAAGTAAATGGCAGAGCTTGGGTTTGTACCCACTTCTGCACTCAGTAATTCAGGCAAATCTGTAGCAAGTGTCTTCTTTTTTTTCCAGCCACTGTCCTAAGGAACTGGGCATACAACAATGAGTGAGACAGATAAGCTCTCTGTCCCTGGTCAAACTCAAGAAGCACTTAAAATATAGATATGAGGGAGGCAGTGTCATGGAGATATACAACAGAAACATATACTCTAGAACAGAGTTAGAACTTTCTAGGAAAAAAGTAAAATTTACATGAAGACCTGAGGGATGAATTAGAGCAGTGAAGGATGGGCGGGAAGTGTTTTGGGCTGAAGATATGCATGAAGGCTTGAAAGTATTCAAGGAGCTGCAGGAAGTTCAGAATGTCTGAAGTGTAGAGAGTGGAGGGGAGAGATAAGACCCTTGAGGCAGGTAGGCAGAAACCAGATCATGCCAGGCTATTTAGGGGTACAGCCAGCCTTTTTTTTTTTTTGACAGGATCTCACTGTCACCCAGGCTGGAGTGCACTGGTGGGATCTCAGCTCACTGCGGCCTCTACCTCCCTGGCTCAAGCTATCCTCCCACTTCAGCCTCTTCAGTAGCTGGGACTAGAGACATGTGTACCACTAATTTTTGTATTTTTTGTAGACACAGGGTTTTGCCACATCGCCCAGACTGATCTTGAACTCCTGAGCTCAAGGGATCTACCTACCTTGGCCTCACAAAGTGCTGGTATTACAGTTGTGAGCCACTGCCCCGGTCTCAAATTTGTATTTTTTAAAATTTACTATGCCCCCAGAGGGGGATGGATCAAAGGAGAGCTAGCTTGTAGGCAGGGAAATGGTTGAAGATGTTAGTGGTGTAAATTTGGGTAAATGCTGTGTGACTGGGAAGAAGCAGAAGTGAGAGGGATTTAAAATTGTTTAAGACTTGATGATTCAGCTTGGGCAACATGGCAAAACCCCATCTCTACAAAAAAATACAAAAATTAGCCAGGTGTGGTGGTGTGTGCCTGCAACTACTTGGGAGGCTGAGGTGGGAGGATCACTTGAGCCCAAGAGGTAAAGGCTGCAGTGGGCTGTGATCACGCCACTGCACTCCAGCCTGGGCAACAGAGACCATGTCCCCCCACCCCAAAAAAAAAAATAAAAATAAAAATAAAAAGACTTGATGATTGATTGATTGGAAGGGACAATGTGGACAGGCAAAGGAGGGATTGAAGATGACCTCCAAGTTTCTGAGTACCCTATGCAGTTTCAGTAGGGATAAGGTTCTGTAAGCTTATTATTTCACATTTTAAAAGAAGGGTAAATTCAGATAAATCAAGTGATGTAAAGGAAAAATGCTATTTTAGTAAGATTTCAATGACAGAAACTTACTTGATAGAAAATATGGAAGAGGCTGGAGGCGGTGACTCACGCCTGTAATCCTAGCACTTTGGGAGGCCAAGGTGGGAGGTGGGAGGATCTCTTGAGCCTAGGAATTTGAGACCAACCTGGGCAACATATTGAGACCCTGTTTCTAAAAAATTAAAGAATCAGCTGGGCATGGTGGTGCACATCTGTAAGTAATCCCAGCTACTTGGGAAGCTGAGGTGGGAAGATTGCTTGAGCCGGGAGTTGGAGGCTGCAATGAGCTAGGACTGTGCCACTGCAGTCTAGCCTGGGTGACAGAACGTGACCCTGTTAAGAAAGAAAGATGGAAGAAAAGTATTATTTTTGTGGTCAAGTTTACTTTTTTGTTTTAATTTGCACTAACAACTTTATCATCTGTTGACAGTGGAGTTCTGAATGCTGGAGATTCCTCCTCTTTTTGCCAAGATCAGGATTGACCATGGAGAGGACCGGCCGTAGACTATGAACTGTCAGTCTACTGAGTTTCTTTTGTGACTGTCTTCTTGTTGAGTGACCTTGGACCTTGACTTTCTGAAGCTCAGCATTCCCTTTTTCTTCCCCTATTTTTCCCCCACACTTGACATCTTAAGTGGCATATTAGACGGCTCGGGGATCAGTGGACCAGTGGTGATTTGGGGTCCGCCTTCTTCGTCTAGGTCCCGCCCACTTTAAGACCCCACCCCTTTCCTAAGCCCCGCCCCTGGAAGAGGTTGTCTCGATATGACAGCAAATTCTCCACAATCGTGTCCTAGAGGAGCTATAAAGGGTGGGACTTACATCAATCTTTTTTTCCATTTGTCAGGTCAAGTGTCTATCTGGCCCAGGTTCCCTCCTACTTCATTTTCAACCCAAGGATTGGTTACTCTGTTTTTTGCCTCTGGCTCATGATTGGTTCTTTCATTCCGCCCCTCTCTTCCAGCTTTTGCAGGCGGGATTAGCACGCAGCTTCCTGCTCCTGCCAAAAAATAAATAAATAATGAAAGAAGAAAAAAGAGGAGAGAGGCGAAAGAAAAAAAAAAAGTCACAAAGATCTTTGCTTTTTCATTGGCTTTAAGCCTTGTCGGTCAAGCCAAACTCTGCCTTTGATTGGTCTTTCTATCTGCCCATCCCGGATCTGGGGCGGGATTTCCCCAGAAGACCCACACCTTGTTGCCACTGGCCGAACAGTGCGCCTGTCTGAAGCTCCTGGCCCAGGATTGGAGGCGGTAGCGGACAGGTGGGCGTGGATTGGCTAGGGCAGCCGGTCAGTGCAAGGCGGGGGCGGGGCCTCGGCGGCTGGTTGCGCGTGTCCGCCGCTGGCTCCGGTCTATCCGGCTTTGCTAGGGGAGGTGAGTCCGGCCGCGGAGGCACCGGCGGCTGAGGAGGCGGTGGCTGAGGAGAAAGCGGCCGCGGCGGCTGAGGAGAAAGCGGCCGCGGGGACGGAAGCCGGGTGGGGGGGAGGGGGGGAGACGGAGCAGCCTTGAGCCCTGAGGGGCCGTCGCGCGGGGGACCCACCCGCTCTCCCCCCCAACCCTCCTCAGCAGAAGCAGCCGGCAGCGGGGGCAGGAGTCAGCCCGCTTCCGACCGTACCCCGCCCGCCTCCCGGGGCTCCTATTCTTTGGCCCCGGGACCCTAACCTTCTCCCGGGGCGGTTCCCTCTGTCTGGGCGTCCGAGCGCTGCCCACATCTTTCATTCTTCCCTGCACCTCTTTCCCTTCACTTTTGCCCTAGCTCTCTTTTTCGTCTCTCTCCTGCTGTCGCCTCCTCTCCTCACTCCAGCCTCCTTCCCTGGCTCATTCTGCCCAGGAAAGTTTAGAACCCCCGCCCCCCCCTCCCCAATCAGGTCAACCTGACTAGGAGTAGGGGGAGATGTAGGAAGGCCTGAGAGTTCGAGGGGGGGGGGAAGCTGGAAGCTGGTTTCCCAGAGAATTTCCCCCCATCTTCTCCATTTAGGGTGGTGGGAATTTTTTTTAATCCTGTTTTTGAGGAGGTGGTAGGTGTTTAGAAAAGGATGTGGGAATGGAAGGGGTAGATGATTCAACCCTCTTTCAAGATTCCAAGGGTGGTGTGTTACCTGATCCTTTTCGTGTGTGGAGTTCAGGGGGTCGGGAGGTTTGGCCTTTATTCCCACATTCAAAGTTGGAACCTCCCCCAAATTAAGAATGGAGTTTTAGTACCCACTTGTGGCAGGAATCCTGGGGGGAAGGGGTCCTTTTTTCCTTTTTCTTTTCTTTTTTCCTTTTTTTTTCCTTTTGGCAACCCACACCCTTCCACACACGCTCACCCCAAAATTAAACACCAGGCTCCTCTAACTTGTTTGGATTGACTGATGAAGACATAAAGCCAGTTACGCTCTATGTTTTTTGAGGTGGAGTGAGTGGTTTTTCTTCATTTTTAAATGGCCAAATGACAGCTTGACCCAGTTTGCTTTCCAATCAAAGGGCATTTATTTTGAATGTCTCTTTGTGGCGCAAGAGCCAACGCAAAAATGATGGCGGCTTACAATGGCGGTACATCTGCAGCAGCAGCAGGTCACCACCACCACCATCACCACCACCTTCCACACCTCCCTCCTCCTCACCTGCACCACCACCACCACCCTCAACACCATCTTCATCCGGGGTCGGCTGCCGCTGTACACCCTGTACAGCAGCACACCTCTTCGGCAGCTGCGGCAGCCGCAGCAGCGGCTGCAGCTGCAGCCATGTTAAACCCTGGGCAACAACAGCCATATTTCCCATCACCGGCACCGGGGCAGGCTCCTGGACCAGCTGCAGCAGCCCCAGCTCAGGTACAGGCTGCCGCAGCTGCTACAGTTAAGGCGCACCATCATCAGCACTCGCATCATCCACAACAGCAGCTGGATATTGAGCCGGATAGACCTATTGGATATGGAGCCTTTGGTGTTGTCTGGTGAGTATCCAACAAAAAACACAACCTCTCATGGTTTCTTCTGATGGTTGTGATTGGGTGAGTGCATCCCTCATGGTTTTCTCCATGTTGACCAAGGTGGAGCAAGCTTCTCAACCCAACTCTAGGAAGCCACGCTCACTTATGTGGTAATGCATTGACTGTCTAGGCCTAATGCATTGGCTGTCTAGGCTCATGGCAAGTTTTGGTGGAGCACCTTCTCATGAGCAACACACATAAGTTTGCTGTCTACCAAACTTTTCTGTTAGAACCTAAGCAAGCCACTGAACACAGGATCAGTAGATGAATGTATGGAATACTAACTCCTACAAAGGCCTTGGTCATTTGGTGTGTTTGATTTAGTTTGGATCAGTTGCCCAGTGGCATTAAGTGTTAGCAACTGATCCAAACTGAATTCCTTTATAATACTCTTGTCATTACGATATACTTTGCATAACTACTTTCCTATCCTTCTGTCTTTTCACTCCTTATTTTGTGATCTTGATCTCGAGAAGAAAGATAGGATTCATAGTTGAACCAGTTAAGATCATTGCTTGAGTGGTTTATTTTAAACCATGGAGCTACAGTTGGGAAGTATGTAGCTGTAGCCTTTTGATAAGAATGCATTAAATATAGCATCACACATGAGTACCACAAATGAGGTTAGTAGACTAGCTATGCAGTGGCCCACATTCAGTGTAATGTTTTAGTGTCATTTAGTGCCTCTTAAGTTGCCATTATCTGTTGGTCAGTTGCTGTAGTAGGAAATAATACTGTTTAAACAAGTGGCACTACTTTTGCTAGTGCTAGGACATTTGTAAAAGCCTAAGGGCTTCTTAAATATAACATTTTGGTCTATTTGGTCTAACCTTAAAAAGATTAGACCATATAAAATATGTTTATTCCTGTCAAAACTAGAATGAACTGGGTTTTCTCCCAAGGACTAATGATTCCACTTTGGATAGATGAATTGGTATTTTCAGTGCATTCAAAAATTGATTCTTGTTACTGTCTAGAAAAGCCCCCGTTACCACAGGAAAATGAACTCTTTGGAACTGGCCCGGTAAACATCTCCTTTCGTTATTGTTTTTGAGGCTAAAATTGATGGGCGCATCGTTTATGCATTTTAACTGGCCATCTTATTTATATTTCAGATTTGATAATCTAGGCTACTAAGTGATCTCATCCATTTTTTAAAAAAGCTAGTAGAGTCCAGTATTTTCTCAGCTAATCCCCAAGGAAGTTTCTGCTGCAGCGCAGCCCTTTCTCCAAGGTGTGTGGGATTCAAGGTGGGAAAGAGTATAGCTGGTAATGGTGCCTTGGTCATTCTGCTCAGGAACCCGCCTGTTCCTGCCTTCCTCTCTCCCTTCCACAGACTATCTAAGAGATTTAACTGTGAACTTCCTATTCTTGCTTAACTCTTGAGGATTTCCAAGCTTTGGTTGGGGAATGGAGCATACAGGAAAACGGTTGTTTCTTGGTTTAAATTTTGTCATTGATTCACTAATAACTTTTAGCACTTGTTTGGATCCTCTTGGATCTGGATGCTTGGTTGCTTTTTTAGTGCCTTACATACAATGCTAAAAACTAGGGATACTGAAAGGGAAATGGGTTGCAGCGTTCTTGAATATATTCAAAAGGCATTTTTCACTTGCATTTCTATCAAAAAGTGATGTGACTTGTAGCAGTTTTAACTTCGGTGGCAAGGGAACATTTTTAAATTTTATTTATTTTTTAAGGAAGGGGGCAATAAAGAACTGGAGTGCTGAAACATCTCACACAGCAAACGTTCTGCTGGTGGGTACTCTGAATCTCTGATATATGAAAGCCCAAATATATTTGATTTGAATCCATTCTAGAGTTATTTGATTGACTGCTCTACCACCTATGGAGTTTGTCTCATGTACTTGAAGTACACCTCTGTGCACCATCTTATTTCAGGTTTGTCTTGTGTCACTGACTACATTCATAAGCCCCTTGAGGGTAAGGATTGTTTACTGTAGTAATCCTTTTCTCCTCAGCGCCTAGCACAGTGCTTTGGCATCTTTGCTGATTGGTTAATTGATCTAGTCAGGTCCTTCTTTGTTTTGGCTTAAACAACAGAAAATTACTTCTCACAGTTCTGGAGGCTAGAAATCCAAGATCAAGTACAGATTTGGTTTCTTTTGAGGCCTCTCTCCTTGGCTTGTAGATGGCCGCCCTCTTTCTGTGTCCTCACGTGATTCAGGTCTTTTTTTTTTAACCAAGTTTTTCTAGTTAACTATATTGAGTGTTTTCATCAGCTGTAACAGGTGAAATACAATTTGGTGTGAAAAAAGGAAGAGTTCCAGGTGTATGTTTTAGTATGCAAATACTTTTCTATTTTTATATTTACATGTCAATGACCTGCTGTCTGAATTGCTTATTATATTTGAAATTTAACTGTTGTATGACCTAAGTAAGACTGTTTAGAGATTTGAAAACCAAACTACAGGGATTTGCACTAGTATTCTGAAACCCAAGGTAAAGATATTAGTGAGGGTTTTTACTTTTTAACTGAAACAGAAGCTATCTTTTTAATTTAGGAAGTACCTTATGAATTGGAAACAACTTTTTTCTAAAATGATTATAATGGAACATAAAAATATTCTCCCAATATTACATCATTTGATTCAAACCACCACATAACTAACTGCCTGGGTATTATAAGATTCACTTAATTCAAACATATATTCATTTAATGCATTTTGCAAGTATTCTTCTGGAATAGCATATGACAAGAAACTGTATTTTGCCCCCATTTCCTTGGGGACATACACCCAGGGGTACTAACTGATGGCTAAAAAAGTGGCATGCAATTTTGAGAGAGATTGTTGTTTCTCCATGTAGACAAGGAGAGATATTTGTAGAAGTGATGCAACATTTTACCAGATTTATCACTGAACAATTTAGTCTAGCTGACTTGATTTATCTTTCTGTTGAATTTAACTAGTGGAATAACTTATCAGTATTGGATAGTTGTGTAAAAGTAGTGAATTACTCGTTAGCTTGCTGGTAAAGATGGTGCTGTGACAGTTCAATTAAGGTTTCATTAACAACTGTCTGCTGTATTTTATCTCAAAGTAAGAGTTCCAGTTTACCTGGTAATGTGATTGTGGGATAGCCTGAGATAACATTTGTTGCCACTGATAGAACGTTGTTTATGGGTTATCAAAGTGTCATATATAATTTGACCTTTTTATGAGATATTACAGCCTCCAAACATCCACATGGACATTTTCATAATGTGAAAACAAAACACAAAGCAACCCACAAATAGTAACTTCAGTCATTTGGTGAGTAATATAAATCTGCCATTTTGTCCGCAGTTCACATTTGCCAGAAGAAAATGCTGTGGTTAAAGATGTAACCACTTTGGGGCAAAGAGTTTCAGGGGCTCATAATTTTGAGAGATAGAGGAAGTTGACCACATGAGAGTGGTTTGAGGATCACTACGCCTAGACAGTTTTTGACATTGGCAACTTAACATATCAGAGATGGAATTAATGGCACATATTGCCACCTTGGTAAAAGTGAGTCTGGGAAAAGCTTTTTTTAAATAAAATTAGCATTTTGGTTTGTGATTTGCCTGATTAATTAAAAGATCAAAAAGCCTGGGATTCACTTGCTCTGTTGCCTTTGTGTACTCCAAGTAATGTCGGATGTGTTTGAATTTTATTATTCTAATAACTTCAGCAGGTTACTTTTTTTTTTTTTTTTTTTTTTTTTTTTGAGACGGAGTCTTGCTCTGTCGCCCTGGCTGGAGTGCAGTGGCCCGGATCTCAGCTCACTACAAGCTCCGCCTCCCGGGTTTACGCCATTCTCCTGCCTCAGCCTCCCGAGTAGCTGGGACTACAGGTGCCCGCCACCTCGCCCGGCTAGTTTTTTGTATTTCTTAGTAGAGACAGGGTTTCACTGTGTTATTAGCCAGGGTGGTCTCGATCTCCTGACCTCGTGATCCGCCCGTCTCGGCCTCCCAAAGTGCTGGGATTACAGGTTACTTTTATCTGTCTTGCAAAACTGTAGTAATGGTTACTAGCTCTGTGATCTTGATAAATTATTTGACTTCTCTGTTCCTTATCTATAAAATGGGGATAATAATAGTATTTATCTCAGGATTGGTGTGAAGATTAAGTGAGGTAATTATCATAAACCAATGATTACACTATCTAGCACACAGTAAGCATCAATAAATGTTAGTTGTTTTTGTTGTAGTTATTGTTGGTAGAAAAATCAAGCTGTTGTGTTAATGTGCATGGAAGTGTCTTCAGAGATTGTCAGATTTATCAGGTGAAATCAGCATGCAGACTATTTTTGGAGGCATGACTCTAAATAACATAGTGTGTCCCCTCAGTTGTACTGTATGCCAGGGAGGTTTGAAAACGGTTGAATTTAAAGCCAAGGGGAAAATACTCTGTGCTGTCCTGTCAACTAATTAAAAACAAATAAAAACAATACACATTTGTATGGAGTTTGTAGGTGTTTTAGTCAGATCATCTGCACTGTTTTAGAAAGTATTATGGCTTTATATACTGGGAGGGAATTATTTTTTTCTTTTCAATGTAACAAATGAAAGACATCCTTATTGTCGAAGTTCAGCTTTAGTAGAGATTCACTTTGCTTACGTTTGGATGAAAAAGTGTGAATTGCTAAAGATCCCAGTGAGGTGGGAGAAATAATAGTGATTTAACAAAAAAATTATTCAGTATAAGCCCTTGTGCATGGTAGAGATTGTCTATCTTGCTCATCTTGTGAACATGAGAGGCATCTTTTTTTCTTTATGTTTTCTCTGGTCCTCTTACTCCATATAACAAATTGTAATTTGGAAAAATGGAGAATGCTTTTGGGATATGTTTGGGGAAAATTCTGGAGTAAGTTACATCAGAAAGAGTAGTATACTAAAGGGTATTTTGTTATTAACTGTGTTTTACAGGTTAAGAATCTGTAGCATTGAGAAGTTTCTCCACTGTCAGCCAAGATTAACAGCCACAGCTGGATTCTTTGGGGGCTCTGCTTTGTGAAAAGAGCTTTGAAGAAGCAGAGCCTGCACCATAAAAAGGAAACGGTTGCTCTTCTAGACATAACAAAGCATCCGTGTGAAACTAGAAATGTGGAAATCTGTATTGTTAATTTTAACTACAAACGAACTTTTAGAAATTACAGGTTCATGGTCATAAAGTAGATAAAGCAAAGAGTAGAGAATAAAAGTAACAATCTAATGATACTGAACCCATTTCTTAGTGGTTGAAACTCCATAGCCTATAACATTGCAAGTCATTTTGTACTTAGACTCCTGAAAAGATTATCCAAATTATGTTCAAAAAACAAAACCACAGCACAAAAAATAAACTTGTTTTATTCTTGGGGAGAAATTTCATGTTATACTGTGAAATATTAATTTAGAAGAAAAGAGAATTTTTTTTTTAAAGGGCATTTCAGAAACATTGCCCTTTCAAACAAGCTGAAACGATATCCCTCAACATTAAATGCCATCTTTTTAGCCATCAGTACCACTGGGCATGTGTCCTGAAAGAGAAGTGGGGGCAGATGTAGTTCCCTTTCATATGCTATACCAGAACAAAAACTTTGTAAAATGCGTAAGTGCGTTAACTGAATATGTGTTTGAATTTAAATTCTGGGTTTTTACCTTCAAAGCACAGGCAGCTGTAGATACAAAAAGTCTTGTAATGGAGTACTGGAATGTTTCATTGTCTTCACAACTTGGAGTGTCAGAGTTTTCTCTGCCTTCTATATTGTAAAACTGAGTGGCTATTCTTGTGGTTTTTATTAGATTTATTGATATCCAAGCAATTCAAGAATTAACTGTTAATATACTGTATGTTTCCTTAATATGCTTATTTGGTTTCTTTGGAGATTGTCAAGGCCAAAGAAACTTTTCATTTGTCATCCAGCCAATAAATGGACAGAAGCTGTTAGAAGCTCTTTAATTATGGGTCTGTTTGGGTTTTAGTTCTGAGTCCCTTTGTCTCTATACTACTCCAGTGAATTATTTGTTGATTGGGTCATCTAATACAGGTCAACAATAACTAAAATAGCTTGTCAGTGTGATCCTAATGTTGCTTAGGGGTAACAGAGTCCCTAAGGCAACAGTTATAACACTGTCAGTGAGCACATAACAAGTTATGATAGACATAGTCAGTAGTTGTAAGGTACCTGGTGTGGAAACAGAAAAAACTGGTACTCTGACATTATGGAAAGATGACTTCTAAGTGAACTCTACTGAGATTGAACTTTAACACTTAGTTGTAATGGTGTGAGTAGAGGGAGTATACATGGCGGTGTCTGCCACTGATAATGATTGGTGCTCTTTACCTAAACCCAGTTTTGAAATAATTTGGCTAATTGAGTTGTATCTACTATGAGGCAGTGAAAGCTTTTAACACCTTTGGGACTCACTAGTCTATATATTTTTATTGTCACTTTGCTGTGGACCAGCACTTTCGCAGGCACCAAATGGGGATCTTTAGTCTCATAAATAATTTTGCGAACCTCTATTAAGCTGCTGCTGCTGTTGTCCGTATTGTGCTTAGTACTGAGGTATAGGGATGTTTAAGTCGCCATATTGCTTTGGAGGAGTTGACAGTCAAGTAAACAATATGAACAATGACACATGCCTACTCTCAGGGTGTCCTCAGCCTTGGTGGAGAGGTGAAACTAAATTTGAAACCATTAAATAAAAACTTAAGAATATATTATTTTCAGGCTGGGCACGGTGGCTCACACCTGTAATCCCAGCACTTTGGGAGGCTGAGGAGCAGATTACCTGAGGACAGGAGTTCAAGACCATCCTGAGCAGCATGGTGAAATCCCATCTCTACTAAAAATGCAAAATTAGCCAGGTGTGGTGGCACATGCCTATAATCCCAGCTACTCGGGAGGCTGAGGCAGGAGAATGACTTGAACCTGGGAGGCGGAGGTTGCAGTGAGCCAAAATCTGGCTGTTGCACTCCAGCCTGGGCAACAAGAGCGAAACTCCGTCTCAAAAAATATATATATTATTTTCACTTGTTCTTATAATATTCAATTGTTGTGTGTTACTATTTGCCAGGCACTGTGCTGGAGATAAGGATTAAAGGTGATCATGACCTACTGGGGGAAATAGATTTGTAAATGGATTATTATCCATTTATAGTGCCATAAATACAGCAGTAGAGATAGTCCCTGGACATTAAGGGAATGTAGAGGAGGGATGTCTAATTCTTCAATGAGTTTTAAGAATGAGAGTCAACCAATGGGGAAGGGCAGTGTAGGTGGAAGGGCCTATATGTAAGAGACTACAGGGCTGGAGATGCTGAATGTGCAGTGCAGTGGGTGGTAGGAGGTGTAAGCTAGAGCTCAATCATGGAGAGGTTGGAATGTCATGGTTGAGTTGAGGCACTAAAAACAGCTTTTTATTAATAAAGCATATGTGTACATATAGCACATGAACAGTTAAATAGCGTATCTGTGGTATTAAGATTTTACGAGGGGAATGATTAGGAAAAAAGCCTAAAAAGGCTCCTTAAGCGGTCAATGATGAGAAAAGGTTAAAACTCTGCAAATGGCAACTACTGAAAGTTTTTAAGTAAGAGACACTTGGTCAGATTTAATTTTTTTTTTTTTTTTTTGGCTACATAAAATAGAAGAGAGAACTGAGATCTGTCTGAGTCTTAGGGAATGTTCTGTGTTGTAGGTGGAAGAAGCTATTGGAAGCAGAACTAAAGGGCAGTCAGGAAAATGTGTTCACAGTGATTGATAATCTAAGTATGGCAGAAGATTGTTAGGAAAATGGGAGTGATCTTTGGTGCTAATAAAAAGTCAAAGAAGGCCAGCCATGGTGGTTCACACCTGTAAACCCAGCACTTTGGGCAGCTGAGGTGGGCATATCACTTCAGCCCAAGAATTTGAGACCAGCCTGGACAACATAGTGAAATCCCATCTCTACTAAAAATACAGAAAAAAAAAATTAGCCTGGTGTGGTGGCACGCACCTGTAGTCCCAGCTACTCAAGAGGCTGAGGTTGCAGTGAGCTGGTATTGCACCACTGCACTCCAGCCTGGGCGACAGAGTCAGAACCTGTCTCAAAAAAAAAAAAAGGTCAGAAAATTAAGATGGAGAAAAGGCCATTGTATTTAGTGAGTAGTTCATTGACAGCATTTGAGAGAATGATTGTGTTTGATTGTTTTTCCCTATACTGTGTATGTTTGATTCTAAAGAATTCTTAAGTATTCAGTATTACTTTTTATAATTTTTTAAACTTATTAATACAGTTTTTCCAAATCTCAAGTTTTTTTTTTTTTTTTTTTTTTTTTATTTTAAAAAACCAAAGACTTAACGTTCAAGGTGCCATTTCCTTGGGAAGGATTTTTTTTTTTTTTTTTGAGACAGAGTCTCCCTCTGTCACCAAGCTGGAGTACAGTGGCGTGATCTTGGCTCATGCAACCTCCACCTCCCAGGTTCAAGGGATTCTCCTGCCTCAGCCTTCTGAGTAGCTGGGATTACAGGTGCACGCCACCACGCCCAGCTAATTTTTGTATTTTTAGTGGAGACGGGGTTTCACTATGTTGGCCAGGATGGTCTCGATCTCTTGACCTTGTGATCGGCCCACCTTGGCCTCCCAAAGTGCTGGGATTACAGGCATGAGCCACTGCGCCTGGCCTTTTTTTTTTTTTTTTTTTTAAACAATAGGGTAATAGATTACTAAACTAAATTTGTTAGGAGACAAGGTTCTGGTCTTAGCCTTGCTGCCAACAACCCTATGACCTTGGTAAAGTTATCTAAACTTTCTTAGCCTTGGTTTTCTCATTTATAAAATCCTGTGTTTCCTAAGATTCTATTATAAAATGGTATTAATATTTGCACGGCGTAGTGGCATTGGAGTTTGCTGGTGACCACAAGACAACTTTCTCTCTTCAGGACTACAGTGTTGAATAACTTCTAAAATTGTTTAAAGGAGGAATGAGATAAATGTCACCCTGTTCCAGTGTGGTGACTTTTATAGTTTTCTAATTTGGGATCAGATTTTAAATGTTCATTTTTTTCAAGAGACTTGTTTTCTTCTATTACTGAGTTATTGGTAAGGATTATACGTGTAGTTCAGCTGTGGAGAAGAGCAGGCCTATTTGCAGATGAGCAATCAATTTCTTCCTACATGTCCATTTGATACTACTATTTTCTTGATAATATTTACCTTTTTAGTGTTTTAGACTTTAAAAACTTGCTTAGTTTCTTATAAATCTTATAATAGTTTTCTTATAATATTTTGAGTGATTTTTTTTTTTTCGAGACAGAGTCTCACTCTGTCACCCAGGCTGGAGTGCAGTGGCCAGATCTCGGCTCACTGCAAGCTCCACCTCCCGGGTTCCCGCCATTCTCCTGCCTCAGCCTCCCCAGTAGCTGGGACTACAGGCGCCACCACCACGCCCGGCTAGTTTTTTGTATTTTTTAGTAGAGACGGGGTTTCACCGTGTTAGCCAGGATGGTCGCGATCTCCTGACCTCGTGATCCGCCCGCCTCGGCCTCCCAAAGTGCTGGGATTACAGGCTTGAGCCACTGCGCCTGGCATTTTGAGTGATTTTTAAATTTTTAAATAAAATTTAATGTTCAGTATTTTGTCATCTTTTGTGTGTGAGTAATCAGGTAAGATGATTTGGGGGCCAGTGCTTACATTAATTTGCAAGTTTCTTTAAAACAAGTATCTTTCCAGGAGTCTCCTTTAAATTCTGAATTTGGGTAAGAGACTTACTAGTTTGCATGTGGGCCTCCCAGAAAATGAGCTTTGAAACAGCTTTAAGGCTGTAGTAATTTAGGGCTTACAGTGCCCAAAGAGGGGAGTGACTTCCTAAAGCTCTTGTCCAAGACACCCTTAGCAAACCAGCAGTGCTATCCAGTAAATACATAGTGAAAGTATGCAATCTTAAATTTTCTAATAGCCACAGTAAAAACTGTAAAAAGAAACAGGTGACGTTAATTTTAGTAATGTATTTTAACTCTATATCCAAAATACTGTCATTTCAACATGTATTCCCTATAAAAATTATTAATGATCTATATTACTTTTTTTTTTCATACTAAGTCTGCAAAATCACTGTGTATCTTCATGCTTAGAATATGTCTCAGTTTGGTCTAGCCACATTTTAAGTGCTCTGTAGCCACGTAAGGCTATTGACCGGCACCAGCATATTGATCTCTGGCTGTTTTTTTTTTTTTTTTTTTTGAGACAGTCTTGCTCTGTCACCACACCTGGCAATTTTTTTGGTTTTTTTTTTGTAGAGATGGGGTCTCACTTTGTTGTCCAGGCTAGTCTCACACTCCTGGGCTCAAGCAGTCTGCCCACCTTGACCTCCCAGAGTGCTGGGATTACAGGCGTGAGCCACTGCACCTGGCCTCTCTTTGGCTTTGTTGGATTACATACTCATTTCTGAACCAATCACTGTCAATGAAGATAAGGTTACTTTTGGAGCAATCAGATCCACTTCTGGACCTGGAGATAGAGTCAGTTTTAAATGGGAGGGATGAATACCAGCAGTGAATGCCAGGAATGCAGTCATTAATGACCAAGATATTGCATTTGTCTGACTTATATCAGACTCAGAAGAACTTGACTGGGTACATTTATGGAACAAACTGGAATAATGATCTCTATAGAGAAATCCTGTCTGCCCTGAGTTATTTGGAGGCATTTTTCCTTTTCTTTTCTGAAGCTTTGTTTGCCTAAAGTAGCAGAAGGTAAAATTGGTACCTGATCCTTCATGTTTGCTTTCCTTACCAATTAGAGCAGATATCTCCTATTGATTTCTCTTTTTATCCTCTCTGTGTTGTGGTTTTGTTATCCGGATAAGGTTCTCAGTCTTGCTTGCAATGTAAATAGTATAGAGCTCAGTAGTGTCAGGCAGCAGACTTCTTACAGGGGAGTGGACAACACAGAAACTTTTTGTTTATCCATTCTTTGACCTAAAATTCTTGCTCTGAGCTACAGAGAAAAGGTGAAAAGAGACATTTGAACAAATAGATAAAATTAGTCATTTGACCCAGATTGCAGCTTTTCTTCCCATCTGCATGGATAAAAATCATCCTCCAATTTACATAAGCAGGTGATTTTTCTTACATGCTAATTTTCTTAATGTACCATGGCAGAGAGTTGCAGATTTGCAAATTGTGTAAGTTAATTGAAATAAGCCAGGTGACTTTATTTCACTGTATTATCTTACCAGTACAAAAGTAACCAAAGGGTACAATTATCAGGTGATTGTCTCATTGCACATCTAAATTAACAGGTAGCGTGGTGCAGAGGGTTTTTCCCCACCTTCTCTGCTTCCCTCTCTTTTCTAATTTTTTAAAATAGGAAACTATTGATTTCTGTATTTACTTCACTAGAGCTGGAAATTTAGTAGTACAGTTGCAGAGGAAATTTGGACTTTATTAAAAGTAATCCAGAAGCTATAAAAAATTGGCAAGTAATGTGGGTATTGTGCAGAAGAAGGGGCTTGGTTTGGGTTTGAATTGCCTCAGAGAATTATGTGAGCATCTTCAACCATGTTTAATTGATTGGCTTCCTCTGTGTTCATTTTCCCAGGTTCTGCATGTTACAGTAATTGGGGTTATTCCGAAGTTAACTGGGTGTATACCATAGCCAGTGTTCAAAGTAAATATTGACAGGCATCTTTTAAAAACACAAGCTAATTGATTATAACACTGTTTAAAACATTTTAATAAAATATAAATTTTAGAAAGGCACAACAGTTGGTTGTAGGGATTCTTTGCAGAAGATTTATGAGGACAAATAATGTCAACCAACAAAGCACCTTTCTTTATTAAGACTTTCCAATATTAAACTTAATAATTAATGTTACTTAATTTCTAAGATGTTATAATATTATTCACTTAGTGATATGTACAGGGAATAAATCATACTCCTTATGCTTTTTTAATGACTTGGAAAAGAATCATAATTTTAAGCTAGTAAAAGTTGGGCCAGTCTTTTTTTCAGTTTAAAGAAAAATAGTTTAGAGGAACTTTTAGAACAAAAGTAGTTAAAGAATGACCTGAGAACAGTTAACATTTAAAGGGATAGTATGCCTGTAAGCCCAGCAGTTTGGAAGGCTGAGACCAGAGGATTGCTTGAGCCCTGGGCTGTGTAGCAAGAGCTCATCTCTACAGAAAATAAAAAAATATAAAGTAGCTGGGTGTGGTGGCACACACCTTTAGTCCCAGCTACTTAAAAGGATAACTCTCTTTATATCCTAGCTCTGCCCCTCATTATCTGTGGGTAAATTATTTTATCTCTGTGTACCTCATGGTCTTCATGTATATAGCGGAGATAGTATTCCAGTAATTGTAGGGTTGTTGTGGGGATTTTTTTTTTTTTTTCAGACGGTGTCTTGCTCTGTCACCAGGCTGGAGTGCTGTGGCATGATCTTGGCTCACTGCAGCCTCTGCCTCCCAGGTTCAAGCAATTCTCCTGCCTCATCCTCCTGAGTAGCTGGGACTGCAAGCACATGCCTCCATGCCTAGCTAATTCTTGTATTTTTAGTAGAGACAGGGTTTCATCATGTTGGCCAGGATGGTCTCAATCTCTTGACTTCGTGATTCGCCCACCTCTCAGGTCCCCAAAGTGCTGGGATTATAGGCATGAGCCACCGTGCCAGGTTGGATTTTTTTTTTTTTTTAGTATAATGGTGCCTTGAACTCCTGGGCTTAAGTGATCCTCCCACCTCAGCCTCCTGAATAGCTGGGACCGTAGGTGTAACCCACTACACCCAGCTGATTTTTTTATTTTTTAAGAGGTGATGGTCCTGGGAGTCTTACCATGTTGTCCAGGCTGGTCTCAAACTCCTGTCCTCAAGCAGTTCTCCCACCTCAGCCTTCCAAGTAGCTGGGATTATAGACATGAGCCAGTGTGTCTGGCTGTTGTGGGGATTAAATGAAGTATTATATATTTAAAGTCTTAGAGCTATGTTTGGCATTATGTAAACGGTAGCTATAATAATTATTATTACTGGTTTCAGTATAAGTGAAAAAAAAAATAGTACCTCCTGAAAACTTACTAATTTAGGGAAAATAAACAGCTTTTGTGTGATGGTTGACAGGTATCAGGTATGTGACTTCACTAGAGATTTTTTTCTGATTAACTCCAACTGTTTTTGAAAAATTCATTCAAATTCTAGAATGCTTTCCAAATGTAAAATTTTCTTTAGCACATAAAAGGAAGGTTTTTTTCTTTGTTTTTCACCCTCCTCCCTATTATCAGAGTAATAGTATGTTTATTGTAGGACCCTTGAAAAACACAAGAGCTGAAAGGAAAAACAGTCATTTGTAACCTACAACTCAGAGATAACCACTGATAGCATTTTGGTGTATTGTTTACAAGACTTTTACCTGGAATGTGTGGGTGTGTTTGTAGATTTAGAGTTGGGATCATGATCACATTATATTTACAATTTTGTATCCTGTTTGTTTCACTAACATTGCAGAATGAGATTTTGGTCTTTTGAGGGCTTTTTCATTCTCACAAGCCTAGAGCTCTGCCTCAAAGAAACTGGAGAGTTGTAAGATACTTTAGAATGCATCTAGTCTAGCTGCCTCATTTTATAAATGGGAAAATTGAGACGCAGAGAAGCTAAGAGATTTGTTCAACGCTGCAAAGCTGGTTGGGGGCTGAGCCAGAGATTTTGCTGTTTTGCTACTTTACCAGTAATATCTGTCCAACTAAATGCATATTGAAAATAGAGGAAGTGTTCTTATAAAAACAAAACAAATAAAAAATGAAAATGAAAACTATATAAATGAAACCAGGAACATGCATCTGAGAAAAACCATGGAATATTTAGATTAATCTGTTGGTTATTTTGTGTGGGCCAGTGACTCTGATTAAATGTTTTCTGATTAAAAGTCACAGACTACAAGATTTTTGGTGAAGAACAACTCAGTCTTTTCATGTAATATGTAACTAAGATGTGTATCTATTTTGAGCATATCATTCTCCCACATATTTTTTGAAAAGTTTTAAAACCTCAGGAAATTTGAGAGAATTGTATGATATATCCGGAAAGCACTCTTCTAGATTAACATTTTGTGACTTTTGCATTACCTACCTTTTTTTTTTTTGAGACGAAGTTTTGCTCTTGTTGCCCAGGCTGGAGTCCAATGTCATGATCTCGGCTCCCTGCAACCTCCGCCTCCCGGGTTCAAGCGATTCTCCTGCCTCAGCCTCCCAAGTAGCTGGGATTACAGGCACGCTCCACCACACCTGACTAGTTTTTGTATTTTTAGTAGAGACAGTGTTTTGCTGTGTTGGCCAGCCTGGTCTGGAACTCCTGACGTCAGGTGATCCGCCCACCTTGGCCTCCCAAAGTGTTGGGATTACAGGTGTGAGCCACCACACCCGGCTGCATTACCTACTTTCAGGCTATTTCTACAGAACTTGCGGAGATTGGGTTATGATTAATTGAAGACTCATACAGTGTTAAGAAATTTGTGGCCACTGCATCAACTCACTGTTCCATGTAATGAGTTTTGTAAGCTCTCCAACTAGAGAAGGAAGTTGAAGTTTTAAAGCTTGTGACTATTTTGGAATGCTGTTTATTCCCTTAATAATTAAAACAAAATTCAGTGTGAATCAAATGTGTAAATGAAACGTGCCAGTCAAAACTAAACTTCAGGCAGTATAGAAATATTCCGTTCTACAAACTTTTTTTTTTTTTTTTTTTTTGTGGTTTTTATCTCAGGTTGAGACTTAAGGGAACATTTTCAAAATAGTCTAAGATCTGGTTTCACAATTCTATGACAGAGGGTATGATTTTATTGTTGAAGTTAAACTTTAAGTTGTAGGTTTTTTCTTAAAGTAAATTACCCTAATGCAGTCATATGAGCTGATGATGCTGTGATTTGTGTCACCCAATTCACTGCTCTGTATTTTCAGTACGAAATAATTCCTTTGTTAAACTCATTTTCAGTAAATGAGCCAGTTTCCCCAAGGATAATGATTATTTCCCCTCTATATAGTACAAAGCCTTAAGAAATAGATTTTTAAATCTGAAATATTAGTTAATGATTGGAAAAGGCTGAAATCGTCACTGTATCAATTGTATGTGTGAAAAGGGCAACTGCTGTATTTGCTGCCTAGGCTACAATATAAGATATTATGTTTACAAGAAATCAAATGACAGCAAGCCTTTAAAAGTGAGGTCTTTCGGCTTAGATGCAAAAAGGGTGGTTCTGTTGAGTCAACCCAGCTATTTCATTGCATAGTTTCGTAATGTAAACACCTAGAATGAGGTAGCTGGAGGGTAAATCTAAATGGCTCATGACAGGTAAGGAAGTACATAGGCAGCGGTTACTGGTGTTCTTGATGCAGTTGATATCAGTATCTGCAAATAAATCACTGACTTAAAGTACCTCAGCAGGAAAGACATTAAATAGGGACACTGTAATGTTTAACTGGTATAGGTGCTGAAGGTCTAGTTATCAGCATATATCAGCTTATCTCGGTAGGTGGGCAAACTTTAACTAGTTTTTGTACCCTGATTTTCTTTTCCTCTTAAAGTAGATACTCATTCTTGAAGACAATCTGTTTCTCTCAATGCTAATGAAAGTGCTTATAACCACTTGTGACGCATTCTCTACCCACTGATCCACTAAAAATGATGAGAGTTTCAAAGATTGGGGTCATGTCTTAGTTGCTTCTTCAGAGCCTAGCATGGTCCCATGGTTGGTGCTTGTTGGTTGTTGAATTGAAAGTTTCTAGGCTGGACATGGTGGCCCATGTGTGTATTCTCAGCTACTCAGCCTACTTAAGAGGCTAAGGCAGGAGGAGCTTTTGAGCCCCGGAGTTTAGGATTTTAGTATGCAATGATTGCTCCTGTGAGTAGCCACTGCATCTAGCCTTGTTGACATAGCAAGACCCATCTTTATGTAAAAAAGGAAGAAAGTTTCCAGTGCTGAGTTTGTATGTGATGCTGACTCTCAAAGAAGAGTACCGTCAGCAGCCAGGCACCGTGGCTTACACCTGTAATCCCAGCGCTTTGGGAGGCCAAGGCAGGTGGATTGCTTGAGCTCACGAGGTCAAGACCAGCCTGGGCAACATGACAAAACCCCGTCTCTACTGAAAACACAAAAATTAGCTGGACTGGTGGTGTGTGCCTGTAGTCCCAGCTACTTGGGAGGCTGAGGTAGGAGCATGGCTTGAGGCCAGAAGGCAGAGTTTGTAGTGAGCTGAGATTGTGCCACTGCACTCTAGCTTGGACAACAGAGCCAGATTGTGTCTCAAAAAAAAAAAAAAAAAGCAAAAAAGTACTGTAGTTGGTTCTTGCCATTATGTATTAAAAGATCACCATTTCTTCACACACTGGCAGAATTTTTATGAGAGAACACTTATTATTTACTATTTATTATTATTATTATTTAGACCCACCCCATGGTAATAGTTTTGTTTTCTTATGTTTGGATTTTTTATTTTTTTAAGAGTAAGAGCCCTAATCTAAAAATAGTGTATGGTAACCAACCGTGTGTCCAGAAATAGTCCTTTATTTTGAAAAGAAATAGTCCTTTATGTATACTGTTTTCTATAATCTACATAAAGTTAAGAATGCTATTGAATTGTTTAGGGAAAATACACTTTTCTTTGCAGTACTGTGATCTATGTTGGAAAAATAGAGATCCAGTTAATAGAAACTGTGTCCAAAGTCTTATATATCAAAACATACGAAAGTAGTCTGTGATGCTTGAGTAGAAAAAAAAGTTCAATTCTAAGCTCTTTATTCTGTTTTATAAACTTAAGAATAAATGACAATTTAGTATACACTAGAGATCCTTTTTCAAATTAGTGAGCAAAGAATGGCTTATTCCAGTGGTTAGATGGCATATGTTTAACAAAAGGCTCTCTGAAAAATAAAAAAGCTGTAGTTTGTAGGGTTTGCTGATCTCTGTGGTATAAATACTATAATGGCCAATTTCAAGCCACTAATGTGAAGTCTTTAAATGCTGAATTGGAGAAAGATATGCACTAGCACGCCCTTATGTAGTATTTTCACCATATAGATAAAATAGGTGTTAGATAACCTTAACAGCATCAATCGTAATAAAATAACTAGGGAGTGATGATTCCTGAGTATTTGTTAACTTTGTTTTAAATATGATTTATTTTATTCTAAGTTTATATAACATAGTTTTTTATGGTTATGTTTCACAGTCAGCTTACAAAATTCCAGAAAAATGTAACTGTCATGAGCAGTATACACCAGTTCCAACACACTAGTTTATTTTGTACCTTTGTTGGGATACTTAGTAAGCAGTGGGGAAGAAATACAAAAATGAAGTCCAAGTGGATTAAAGATTTTTAAAAACAAAGCCAAAAAATAAGAAAATATAACTTTTTATAATATTGGAGGGAAAGACACTATTGACTTCAAAGCAAGAAAAGAACATCAGATTTGTCTATGAAGACATCTAAGATGTGTATTTGGTAAAATATACCATAAGAAAATGCCTAAAAGAAAAAGCAAAAACTAGGGGGAGGATATTAGCAATATATGTGAAAAATAGAAGTTAATATCCTTAATGTTAAAAGAGCTCTCTTTTTTACTTTTTAAAAATAGAGACAGGATTTCACTATGCTGCCCAGACTGGTCTCTAACTCCTGAGCTCAAGTGATCCTCCTGCCTCCGTCTTCCAAAGTGCCAGGATTACAAGCATGAGCCACCACACCCAGCCTAAAGAGCTCTTAAAATCAACAAGAAATAAACTTGAAGAACCCAGTAGGCAAAAGCTAGAGAATGGGCACACAGAAGAAATACAAATTGTTAAAACACATTAAAGAATTTTCACTTTCATTAATAAAAATGCAGAAATAACACTTTTAAACTGCTAGATATTTTAAAGTAATAATCCCTCTAGTTGTTGCAGATGTAGTGAAACACACACACACTCAAGTTTTTTATGATAGCATGGATGGATGGAGAGCAGTTTCTCAAAATTGAATGCACATGCTCTTTGGAGAAATCATTAACCTTAGATACAAAGATACATTTATAAGGATGTTCATTTACTGTTATTTATAATCTTCCCAGATTAAAAGCAACCTAAATGTCTATGAGTAGTAGAGTGGTCATCTTTGAAATATACCCACAATTTATTAAATGAAAATCTGTGTCAGTGACCCCTTAAGATGGGGTCTGGCTCTGACACCCAGGCTGGAGTTCATGGTACAATCATAGCTCACTGCAGCCTTGAACTCAGGCTCAAGCGATCCTCCTGCCTCAGCCTCCTGAGGGCCAGCTGGTTTTAAATAGACTCCTCTAGTAATCAAGTTGCTGAGAGTTGGAGGTTGATGTGCTGGTTTATCCAGTTTCAGTGTTTTACCATTCTGTAATTCTATGAGCTATTTTTAAAAGGTGTCTGTAACCTTATAGTTAGAAGCAAATTGGAAAAAAGATATTAAAAGAAAAATGGTCTTGAACGAACCCAGAGATGATTTTTCTGCTGCCTTAGTTATGATTCCACAGTGCTAGTGACAAAAGTAGCACTAGCTAATGTGTGTGATATTTCAATGTCACTTGAATTTGAGAGTAATATAAGTTATTACATGGTTTGTGGAGGCCTCAACTGTAAGACACTTCATGGTATCTGGATGTATTCTAAATACCAAGAATATGAAAGTGGCTAATGAGAGTCTGTTATTCCTTAAAACTAGAAATGCAATTTTATTTCCTTAGAAGTTTTATTTTGTGGCTTGAAGATAGAGGAGACACAAAGAGATCATTTTGTCTGGTATACTAGATTAATGCCCTAGTAATTGGTGATTTCTACCTCCAGTTTTTCTATACATGGTATGTGTTTCTCAAATCATTTTATATATGTGTGTGTGCATATATATATATATATATATATATATTTTTTTTTTTTTTTTTTAGAAAACAGTGCCACCATGTCAGCTTTAGTTCAAGCAGTTCCTTCCCCTTGCTGGACTTTCCATCCATCTAATCCCTGAGCTCAGGTTCCAGACCTGCAGGTGCCTTCTGACCCGTAAAAAAATGCCATGTACTTCAGTGGGGAAAGTTTGGGAAGTGTTGCCTATTGAAACTGCATAAGTAACACTGGGATATTAAAGTGCCAAAAAGAGCAAGAGTTATAGATGGAGCAGCCTGTTGGCATTTTTCTGAGGATGTCTAGAATGGTGACTCCATAGTCCTCATTTAGTGGCTTAATTCATAGTTTTATTGCCCTCATGATCAAAAGAGTTCTGTGTCTAATACTAACTTTTTGACCATTTCCTATCATTTGGTTCTCTTTTTCTTAATGTAAATACCATTATTGAGGTTCATATAACACTTAGAAAGCTGCTGAAGATGACTGAAGAGTCTTGAAATGAATGTATAGATTTTTAGTCCTTTTAAAAATCAAAACCTGGAATTGTACAGTGTTTTAAGAAAACATTTAAAAAATTTACCATATAGTGTGCTGTTCAGATAATGATGAAAAGTTTAATATTAAAGCCATGTGTATTATAATCTGAGTCACACAACAGATCATAGGATAAATAACGTTTTTCTTTTATGAGACAGAGTCTTATTCTATTGCCCAGGCTGGAGTACAGTGGCACAGTCTCAGCTCACTGCAGCCTCTGCCTGCCGGGTTCAAGCGATTCTCCTGCCTCAGCCTCTTGCATAGCTAGGACTACAGGTGTGTGCCACCACACCTGGCTAATTTTTGTATTTTTAGTAGAGATGGGGTTTCACCATGTTGGCCAGGCCAGTCTCAAACTCCTGACCTCAAGTGATCCACCCTCTCAGCCTCCCAAAGTGTTGGGATTACAGGCATGAACTACTGCACCCTGCTGGGATAAATAACTTTTATCAAAAATTATTAAATTAAGGCAGATTGACTATATTTTTATTTTTTATTTTTGTTTTTGAGACGACTATATCTCCCAGGCTGGAGTGCAGTGGCACACGGTCATGGCTCACTGTAACCTCAACCTCCCCAGGCTCAGGTGATCTTCCCACCTCAGTCTCCCAAGTAGCTGGGACTATAGGCCTACACCACATCTGGCTAATTTTTTTTGTATTTTGTAGAGATGGGGTTTCACCATGTTGTCTAGGCTGGTCTCAAACTCTTGGGATCAAACTATCTGCCCACCTTGGCCTCCCAAAGTGCTGGGATTACAGGCATAAGCCATGGCAACTGGCAACATTTTTATTTTTATTTTATTTAATTTTTTTTTTTTTTGAGGCGGAGTCTCGCTCTGTGGCCCGCACTGGAGTGCGGTGGCCGTATCTCAGCTCACTGCAAGCTCCGCCTCCCGGGTTTACGCCATTCTCCTGCCTCAGCCTCCTGAGTAGCTGGGACTACAGGCGCCCGCCACCTCGCCCGGCTAGTTTTTTTGTGTTTTTGGTAGAGACGGGGTTTCACCGCGTTAGCCAGGATGGTCTCGATTTCCTGACCTCGTGATGCTAAGAAGTCATTTCTTATCTTTTTCTCTTTGTTACATTGTTAGTTTGATAACGCAGTGAGAACATCTTAACCCCAAATAAACACTGGCGAGCATTCTCAATGTTGGATTATAGCATACTTCAGTTTATAGTTTAATATGGCATCCAAGAGGAAAAGGAATTTAAAATCGAGGATGATTTATATATATACACAATGTTTTCATCAGTCTATTCATTTTCTCATCTCATTTCTCAGGGTTTGAGTTTTAAAAACAATACATTTTTTGAACTGTTTTGTAAAAAGTATTCACTAAAATTTAGCTTTCCTAAGGGGAGGTAATTTTACCGTCTGTCTGATAGTTCTTTCATGTTTTGTCTCTGTTTACATAAAGTTCCTAATTCCCTTTCTCCAAAGATACTGTTTATATAGTCAAACTTGTAGAAGTTTTATTCCCTCACCCTCATAAAAATTCAGTTAGTAATATGGAACACCTTATTCCTTACTCTTCATTCTCTGGAGCTTTGCAGCAAATAGGAGGTTAGCAGAAGAGAATTGTGACAAAATGAGAAAGGCTTAGGAGTGCATTTGGAAGCTAAGAATAATTAAACTGAACGAAATGAGACAAGAGTGTTGATTTACCTGTTGAAAAACTGCAAGCCTTGACAAAAGGTAAAATAATGTTTTATGGAAAACCTACCAAAGTAATGGGTCTGTTCTTTAGCCATTTGAATAGTTTAAATAGCTGTGATTTCAGTTAAGTAGTTGGGTGAATGTTCAGGTTTGAGATGTCAAAATAATTTACTGAACATAAATATAGGAGTTTTTAACACTTTTATTGATAATTTGTCAGGAACATAGTAGGCTTATCAAATTTACTGATCAGAGGAAGTCAAGAAGGATGGCTAACATAGTAGATAACAGGTATTCAGAGAGCTGAATTTAGAGTCATCTTTAAGTTAGCAAACTTTTTTTTTTTTTAAAGAGACAAGGCCTCACTCTCTTGAACTCCTGGGCTCAAGTAATCTTCCCACCTTGGTCTCATGAGTAACTAGGGCTACAGGCGTGTAACACCAAGCCTGGCTAATTTTTTTATTTTAAAATGCTTTTTGTAGAGATTAGGTCTCTCTATATTACCCAAGCTGCTGTCAGACTCCTGACCTCAAGTGATCCTCCTGCCTCATTTTCCCAAAGTGTTGGGATTAGATAGGCTTGAGCCACTGCACCTGGTAGTTAGCAGACATATTTATTGAAGGCCTGTATACTAGGCTTTGAGTCCTGAGGGTAGACTGGGAATAAAATTAATATCATACGAAGCAGGTAAGGCAGACATTTAACACATTATTTTTTAAAAAATGTTTTTCAGGGATGGGGTCTCATTATGTTGCCTAGGCTGTCCTTGAACTCCTAGGCTCAAGCAGTCCTCTCGACTCAGCCTCCCAAGTAGCTGGGACTACAGGTCTATGGAACCGGGCCTGGCTTAAACAAATCATTTTAAATGTGCAGTCTCTTAAGATAGTCTACCTAGATTCACATTCTGCTGTTTTTTATTGGCCATGTGCTGTTTGGCAAGTTGCTGTACTGCTTTGTGTCTCAGCTTTCTCTTCTATAACATACAGGTTATAATAGTACCTATCATAGGTTCTTAATGAAAATTAAATGTGATAATGTGTATAAAATGCTACAGTGGCTTACCTGTAGTCAGCACTCAAATATTAACTGTTTTAATTGTTATCTCTTAGCGCTTTCCATCTTTGTTTTATGGAGAAAAACAGAGTGATTAATTAGAAAATCCTAATTTAACCTAGTCCAAATTACAAGATCAAGGAAGCTTCCTTGACGTAATTCCTACCCGGGATTATACTTGAATATTTATAAACAAATTACAATTAACATATACATACAGATATGTACAGAATGGTTACTGTGGCAAGATATAGATGGGATACCAAGGGCCTCAGTTTGTACAATTCTGATGTGACAATTTTTACATTATGTTATGAATGGTACCCCCTGCAGTTGGCAGTGTAGTTTTTTTCTAGGCAGTGTAGGCCTGATTAGGGGAATGATATTTGAGTTAAATTTTGATGATGACAGGGGATGAGGGAGAATTCACCTCAAGCAGAGGGAATTTCATGTACAAAGTCAGTGAATAAGAGATGACAGTATTTGGGGACCTGAAATTAGTTCATTATGGTTAGAATGTAGGATGAGTGTGATTGCTAAGAGAAGAGAACAAGAGGTTAGATTATGAAGGACCCTCTTTGCTATATTAATACCTTGAGATTTTATCTGAATCTGGGAAGCTATTGAATGACTTAAAGAAATGATTAAAATGATCAGATTTATTTTGAAAAAATGGCTCAGGCAATACTAAGAAGAATAGTTTGGAGTAGCAACAGGTCTAGAAGCTGGGAGAAGGTAGTTGTAGTAGTCTAGGTGAATGCTACTCCTATTGTGGACCCAAACTTTATTACAAGTTGGCAGCACAAGATAAATAAATACATTTCTCCTTATCCCATAACTTGCTTGAGGCTCATCCCCAGATATTTAGAAACTTTTATGGCAGTTTGACATGGTTCATGGTATATAACCTTTGTTGGGCCTTCAGTGTTCTCTAGCAAGTCTTAGACTTGTCCCAAGTCAGCTCATTTCTCCACTGCTCACACAGCTATTTCAAACTGCTACCACTTTCCTCAAGTTCCTACTCCACCTCTTCCTCAGTTTCTACAGATGACTTCATTCCCCTATGTCACAGAGAAGATAAAGCCAAAGGATGCAGGAACTGGGTAACTTCCTGTTACACCCACAGACGAAGTTATGTCAACGTAGCTTTCATCTGCTTTTCAGTCTCCAGATCCTGCTCTCTTCCAGTTTTTCCAGAGGCTCCACTATTTTCAGAGCCTCCACTATCATCTTCTTTCAAGTGTTCAACCTCTGCCCCTCTCCCTTTCATCTTATCCTGTAAACTTGCTCAAACCACCACATCCCTAAATTCAACACTCATCCTCTAGATTACCAACCTAACCTCTTTCTTTCCCTTCACAGCCAAGGTCCTTGAAAGTATATTTGTCCATTGCTGTCTCTACCTCTTCATCTCTCATTTATTCACAGTCCACTGTGCAATAATTTCTGTATATCCCATACAGCTCAAACTGCTCTGACAAATACGTGACCTGTTATTAACTAACAGTTAAGTACCAAATCCAGTGGGCACATTTCAGTTCTTACTATTTATGTTGCATGTACTAATAGTTTGTTCTTGTTCATTGTATTAGTATATCACAACTTTAAAAGCCTCTTCATCTGTTGATGAACATTTAGGTCATTTCTAGTTTTTGGTTGTTACAAATAAAGTTGGAATGAATATTCATTTACAGTATTTCTGTGGACATAGGCTTTTATTTCTCTTGGATAAATACCTAGGAGTGGAATGACTGGTTCAAATTACATGTTCAAGCTTAAAAGAAACTACCAAATTGTTTTCCAAAGTGATTGCAATTTGCATTCCCACCAACAAGGTTATAAAAGTTCTAGTTGCTTGTGAGCATTGGTAGTATCCATTTTTTTCTTCCTAATTTTAGCCATTTTAATAGGTATGTAATACTGTTTAATATTGCATTTCCCTAATAACTCAAGATGTTGAGCATCTTTTCAAGTGCTTATTAGCTATCTCTGTGTCCTTTTTTGTAAAATATCTATTCAAGCCTTTGCCCATTTTTTAATTGGGTGGCTTTCTTAATAGTAGGTTTTGAATGATCTTTACATATTCTGGATGTAAATCCTCTTTCAGATAAGTGGTTTGCAAATATTTTCTTCCAGTCTGTAGTTCTTTTTTAAAAAATTCTCCTTAATATCTTTTACAATACAAACATTTTAATGTTGTTGAAGTCCAGTTGATCCACTTTTTCTTTTCAGACTGTAACTTTTGGTGTTAAATCTAGAAACTCTTTGCCTGACCCAGGTCATGAAGAATTTTACGTTTTCTTCTAAAAGTTGTATAGTTTAATGGTTTACATTGAAGTCTGTATTTCATGTTTGGGTTAGTTTTTGGACTAGGTGTGAAGTTTAGGTAGACCTTTATTTTTTATGTTTTTTACAAAAAGAACATCTATTCATTTATTGAAGTTTTAACAGTTTTTATGTACATGCACAATGCTTGCACACAAAGTCAGCGTTCTGATAGTGCACTTTCATGGAGTCAAGTTTGCAAAACATGCGTAAAACAAGTTAGAACTCTCTAAAAGTCTCTATACAATTTATACCTCTAGTATTGGAAATGATGGGAAGATTAACCATGGCACAGAGAAGTGTTAAAAACTGAAAAAATTCAATATATAAAAAAAAAACTGATATTAGGGATAGATCTGAGCAGTTTGCATGGAAATAGTTCATAAGATCTGGTCAAACATGATGCAGCTATCCTGTGATGGTGACTTTTGGGATCTTAGATGTTAGGGATTTAGACTGGGGATTTTGCTCTTTTGGGATTTCAACATTGAGGATTATGGCATTCAAAATTGTGTGTTTTGGTATTATGATCCAAACTGTAGGTAGACCTTCTTTTAAAAAAAAAAAAAAAAAAATTGTATGGTCCGGGCATGGTGGCTCACGCCTATAATCCCAGCACTTTGGGAGGCCACGGCGGGCGAATCACCTGAGGTCAAGAGTTTGAGACCAGCCTGGCCAACATGGTGAAACCCCATCTGTACTAAAAATACAAAAATTAGCAGGACATGGTGGTACAGGCCTGTAATCCCAGCTACTCTGGAGGCTGAGGTAGGAGAACTGCTTGAAGCCAGGAGGTGGAGGTTGCAGTGAGCCGAGATGGAGCCACTACACTTCAGCCTGGGCTACAGAGCGAGACTTCGTCTCAAAAAAAAAAAAAGTATGGATGTTCACTTGTTCCAATACCATTTGTTGAAAAGTTTGTCCTTTCTCCATTGATTTGACAGAAGTATAACTTTTCTCAAAAAATTAATTGGCCATATTTGTGTGTCTCATTTCTTCTTCAACTTATAGATTATTTAGAAGTGTGTTTTTAATTTTCTTTTTTTCTTTTTAGTCAAGTGCAGTAGTCAGAAAGGGGAAGGAGTAAAATAAGGAGTTGTATTTAGAACTGACTGAACAATCAAGAGAACTTTTAATACCTTCAAACGAGCTTGTTTTTAATTTTCAAAAATGATATTTGTTTTTAGGTTACTATCTTGTGATATAATTTTGTTGTGATTGGAATATGTGGTTTGCATGATTGATACCATTTTGGGGGCAGAATTTGTTGAGATTTACCTTGTGGTCTTGTATGTGACCATTTTTTATAAACATCCTTTTGAACGGGCCAGGCAATCCCATTACTTTGGGAGTCTGAGGCGGGCAGATCATGAGGTCAGGAGATTGAGACAATTCTGGCTAACACGGTGAAACCCCGTCTCTACTAAAAATACAAAAAATTAGCCGGGCTTGTGGGCGGACGCCTGTAGTCCCAGCTACTTGGAAGCCTGAGGCAGGAGAATGGTGCAAACCCGGGAGGTGGAGCTTGCAGTGAGCCGAGATTGCGCCACTGCACCGCAGCCTAGGCGACAGAGCAAGAGTCCATCTAAAAAATAATAATAATAATAAATAAGTAAATAAATATCTTTTTGTGTTTAAAATGTATATTTATTCTGCAGTTGATTAATGTTTTGTATATGTCCACTAAAGTTTGTTAATTGTATTTTAATTTTTAAAATTTTATCTATTTTTTAGAGATAAGATCTCTTTCTGTTGCCCAAGCTGGAATGCAATGGTATGATTGTAGCTCACTGTAACCTCAAACTTCTGAGTTCAAGTGATCCCCTGCTGCAGCCTTCAGAGTAGCTGGGACTATAGGCATGTGCTAATTCTAAATACACCAGGCTAATGTTTAAAATTTTTATAGAGATGGAATCTCACTATGTTGCCCAAGCTGGTCTTGGACTCCTGGGCTCAAGCGATCCTCATGCCTCAGCCTCCCAATGTGCTGGGGTTACAGGTGTAAGCCACCACACCTAATCTTTTTTGATGTGTTTCTACTATAGTAAGCACCACCCAGTCAAGATACAGAACATTTTATCACCCCAGAAATTTGACTCAAGTAAATTCTACCATGCATCCCCCCTCCCCCTGCCCTAGGCAGCCACTTTTATGGTTTCTATCATCTTTAATTAGTTTTGCTTGTTCTTAGGTTTTATATAGATAGAATCATACAATATGTATATACTCTTACGTGTGAGGCTTCTTTCACTCTACATAATATTTTTGCAATTCATCCATGTTGCTTGCACATATCAGTGTTTTCTTCTCTTTTTATTACTGAATCATATTTCAGTGTATGAATATAGCACAATTTGTTTATCCATCCTTCTGTTCTTTCCAGTTTTAGACTATTCTTACATAATGTCTTTTTGTGGATGTAAGTTTTTATTTCTCTAAGGATAAATATCTAAGGATGGAATTGCTGGGTTGTAGAGTACATATATATTTAATTTTATTCAGATTGCCAAAGCAGTTTTCCAAAGTGGCTTTACCACTTTGTACTACTGCCAGCAAAGATGAGAGTTCTAACTCACTTGCAAATCCTTGCAAAATTTGATGGTCTTTGAATGTAGCCATTTTAGTGAGTGTGACGTAGTATCTCATTTTAGTTTTAATTTGCATTACCATGATGGCTAATGATGTTTGCCACATTTTCATGTATTTATTGGCTGTTGACATGTCTTTTTTTTTTCCTGAAAATTCTGTTGAAGTTTTCTACCCATTTAAATGATTGTTTTGTCATTATTATTATTATACTGTAGGAGTCTTATTTTTTTTTCTGAATACCAGCCTTTTGACAGATCAATCTATTGTATTTTCTCCTCCTGTAACTTACCTTTTCATTTTGTAAATGATGTCTTTTGATGAACAGAAAATTCTATTTCAAGAAGTTAAGTTTATCAATTTTTTCTTTTATTATTAGTACATTTTTTCGGTTCAGTGTAAGAAGTCTTTGTCTGGGCACGGTGGCTCGTGCCTGTAATCCTAGCATCCTGCTTGGCTGAGGCAGGCGGATCACCTGAGGTCAGGAGTTCGAGATCAACCTGGCCAACATGGTGAAACCCTGTCTCTACTAGAAATACAAAAATTAGTGAGGCATGGTGGCCTGTGCCTGTAATCCCAGCTACTCAGGAGGCTGAGGCATGAGAATCACTTGAATCCGGGAGGCAGAGGTTGCAGTGAGCCAAGATTGTACCACTGCACTCCAGCCTGGGTGACAGAGCAAGACTGTGTCTCAGAAAAAAGAAGAAATTTTTGTCTGGTGCCAACGTCGTGAAACTATTCTCTTTTATTTTTTCTAGAAGTTTTAAGGTTTTAATGTTCATGTTTAGGTAAGTTTTCCATCTGAAATTAATTTTTTTTTTTTTTTTTGAGACTGAATCTCGTCCCGTTGCCAGGCTTGAGTGCAGTGGCGCGATCTCGGCTCACTGCAGCCTCCACCTTCCAGGTTCAAGGATTCTCCTACCTCACCTCCTGAGTAGCTGGGACTACAGGCACGCGCCCCCATGCCCACCTAATTATTTTTATATTTTTAGTAGAGACGGGTTTCACCATGTTGGCCAGAATGGTCTTGATCTCTTGACCTCGGGATCCTCCTTAGCCTCCGAAAGTGCTGGAATTACAGGCATGAGCTACCGTGCTGAGCCTGAAATTAATTTTTGTATGTGGACTAAGATAAGGGTTTGAGGCATTTTTGTTGCTTTGTTTTTTAAAATACTAATTTTAAAGTAAAATACTATTTGTAAAATACTAATTTTACCTATTCTCACAACATCTTTCGTTAAAAAGATTTTTTTCACCCTTGAATAGCCTTGCTCTACTGTGGAAAATCAGTTGACTGTGTAAATACAGTGAAATTCTAAGCTTTTCTGTTTCATTAGTCTTTTTGTCTAGTCTTATGTTAATACCACGTTATCTTTATATATTGTAGCTTTAGAGCAGGATTTTTCCATCTCAGCGCTATTGTGTGATAATCAAAAAATTTCTACAGACAGTGCCAAATGTCCCCTAGGGAACAAAGTCACCTTCAGTTGAGAAACATTATTTTAAAGTAATTCTAGAAGTCAGATAATGTAAGTCTTTTCAACTTACTTGTTTTAATCAAGGTTATTTTGGCTATTCTAGAAAGCTTTGTGTTTTCATATCATTGCAGAGTTAGTTTGTCAGTTTCTATAAAAATCTGTTGGGATATTTATTGGAAGATGTCAACTCTATAGATCAAATAGAAGAGAATTCTTAAGAAAGTTGAGTGTTCCAATCCATGAACATGGTAAATCTCTCCACTTTTTTTTTGTTTTTTTAACAACCTTTGTCAGCCACTCTTTAATTTCTCTTGGCAGTGTTTGGGAGCTACATTTTAGAGGTCTTGCACATGTTATCACTGAGTATTTAATATTTTTCAATGCCATTAGAAGTGGTATTTTTATTTTATTTTCAGTTTCACTGTCCAATGTCATTGACTAGTTGTAGGCCCTCCTGTCCTGCCTTCAACCTTACATTCACTTAAGGCACCATGTTACTTGAGGGTGATCCCTCTCAGCAATCCTGCTGTATCCTACATGAAGGCTTCATCAGAAAGAATTGGCAGAACAGGTCCGGAGAGCCTCAGATTTTAATTAATTAAGTCAGCTCTCTTCAGCCAGTGAAAGGTTGGTAAAAGGTTATTTTGGTTTCTCTTCCCCTGCTTTCAGCATCCAGATTGCACTTCTTTCCACTGTGACCCAGGGATGAAAGGGGCTTGGAGTGTTTTCTCTTAGCAAGGGCTTCTCTCTCTGGAGTTTAGTTCATTTACATTCTTTGAGTTCTCAGCCTTCTTACATACAACCAGCCAACTAGCCAACCAACCAGCCAACAAAAAGTATGATTTCATTGCTTATCTCACCTTTCTCCTTGTTATGCAAAGTATCATATTTCTATGTTCTAACCAGAAGTGGTTAACCGGTTTTCTTTGTTCTGTCTTTTGGTAGATGTTTTAACTTCTTTTTTATTTTTTTTACTTTCAGCTTTACTGTTCTTATATTTTATATGTCTCTGGTATACAGCATACATTTAAATTCAGCTTTCTAATCTAGTCTGACAATCTTTTAAGGGAAACACTTAATTCATTTCCACCAATCGTGCGTACTGATCTTTCTTCTTCTTTTTTTTTTTTTTGAGACAGGGTTTTGCTCGGTCACCCAGGCTGGAGTGCAGATGTGTGGTTTATGGCTCACTGCAGCCTCCAGCTGCTGTGCTCAAGCGATCCTCCCACTTCTGCCTCCCAAGTAGCTGGGACCACAGTCACGTGCCACCACGCTCAACTAATTTTTTAAAACTTTTTGTAGAGACGGTCTCACTATGTTGCCCAGGCTGGTCTCAGACTGCTGTGATGAGTGCTCTGATCTTTTTAAATTTATCCCTACTACCTTATTTATATATTTCATATGTTCTGCTTCTCATATTTTTCTCTTTATTTGCCTTCTTTTGAATTGCTTGAGATTTTCCACCCCTTATTTGTAAGTTTCATACCTTATTTTGTTCTTTTAGTTGCCCTTGAAATTTTATCATGAATGTTTAAATTCCATGGGTAATAAATATTGTTTGTTTTTGAATCTGCCTGGTCCATTTTAGTAGTCTCCTATTCTGGACTACTTGTTCCCCCTTTTATATTTTTTCACATTAAAAATATTTTATGTTTGCATCTGATAATACTTTTATCTGCTGTCTTTGTTGGTCCAATACATTGGCTCTTACTCATAGGTGCTTGTTTCTTTGGTGATTTTTTTAAAATTGTGAGCTCATGACATTAGAACTTTATTTTTTGTGATTTTTTTGAAGCAGGGTGTTAGATTTTTTTTTTTTCCAGAGATGATTTGCGTGTCTAGTGTTACTGCCTACTTTTAAGCGAATTTTTGACTTGAGTTTTTCAGGCCACACAACTAGTTTGAATTTAGTCACAAAGGGTGCAGACTTATTAGGAATTCACAGTGGAGACATATTTCTGTTTTACTCTTCTAGCCAAGAACCAAAGCCAATAAAGACCCTTATTCTCATTATCTCCCTCTGCAGAATGAGCTTGTACCTATTTCACTTACTAAGGATGCAGACTTTTGGGAGATTTCTAGTATATTTGTAAAGGTATAGTTAGTTAATCCAGTCTCCTGGGAAGGGCCCCAGGTAGCCTCCTGTCAATCTCAGCAAGTAGCCCATTAAAACCTAGGCTTTTGTCCACCAAGGATTGGCCAATAACTCCAGGGAAAACTGTCTATAGTGTTACTCACCTTTGTGAATGTATATTTCTTTCTTGTTTCTGCTCTCCAGGAATTGCTTTGCTTCCCCCTCAAGGTTAACCATACATTTTATCCAGCATCTTTGGATGCTTTTCCATCTAATTTACTTTTACTCTCTACTCATATCTTTAGGAGTTACCTCTAGCTGTTTTTGAAATGTGGCAAGGGGAAAAATAAAGTCCATAATCAGTCCTGTCTCCCAGTTTAGAACGTCTTTTCCTATTTCAACTGTGATAAATACATCCTCCTCTTCACTCACTTCAGATGTTCTTCTCTTTAGGTATTCTCCCCATCTGGCTCAACTCCTACCCCTATATATACCCCTGGTAGAATGAATTACTTTCTTACGTTTGTTTCTGTACTTCTTTATATATATAGAGAGAGAGACTGGATTCTATTTATTTCTATGTTGCTAGCATGTAATATGCATTCACTAAAGTTTGTTGAATTGAGTTTTCAAAGTGTTTATAACCAACTCTTGAAATTTTAAGCTTCTAGCTAGGATGGTTATGACTTAATTTGCTAGTTTTAGAAAATAACTTTTAAAGCAATTAAAGCTTATTCAACGCTTTGAAGATAAAGTAATTTATTTTGGTATTTGGTAAATTCCTTGGGCTAGTCCTATTTAAGGATGGATTAAAATATGATGGAAGTGTTATCTTACAATCTCCAGATGGGCTAGGGTGATGTAATTTTGGAGCAAATGAACATTCACATCCCAATTCTAAATCTGAGCTCACTTTAAAATTATACACTTATGGGATAATCTGTGCCACAAACCACCGTAACACACGTTTACCTGTGTAACAAACCTGCACATCCTGCACATGTACCCCTGAACTTAAAAGTTGGAGAAAAAAGTTATGCACTTTGTATCTGGAACATCCAGGGGAATTTTTGCCTTTGGGTTACTGCTTTTAAAAAATAATTTTAAAGGCCGGGCGCGGTGGCTCACGCCTGTAATCCCAGCACTTTGGGAGGCCGAGGCGGGCGGATCATGAGGTCAGGAGATCGAGACCACGGTGAAACCCCGTCTCTACTAAAAATACAAAAAATTAGCCGGGCGCGGTGGCGGGCGCCTGTAGTCCCAGCTACTAGGGAGGCTGAGGCAGGAGAATGGCGTGAACCCAGGAGGCGGAGCTTGCAGTGAGCCGAGATCGTGCCACTGCACTCCAGCCTGGTGGACAGAGTGGGACTCCGTCTCAAAAAAAAAAATAAAAAATTTAAAAAATGGATGCAGTGATAGATTTTAGAGCATAACAATTACAAATGGAGAAGTTTCCCAGATAACCTTGATTACTTTGTGTGTGTTGGGGTAGGGGGTTAAGGAGGTTGTTTTTCTCCTGTTGCCTGAATTTAAATGTTTTTTCTATGGTGAATTGCATAATTATTTTGTGGCCATTATATATTTGTCCTGCAACTTTTATTTATTTATTTATTACGAAAGAGATCTAAGGGCCTTTAGGTGTCTATTGGCGAAGCTGATTTTGTAAACATGTATTTCTTTTGCCTAGCATCTTTTCACATATTTGAAAATATATAGATGGGAAAAGAGCAGTAGGATGAGAAAGGGAGGTGAGAAGAATACTTCGTAGAGAGCAAAAACAGGTAAGGAAAGCAACTAGTGTAGTGGTCGGGATGACTTAACAATGGAGGGAAGGCACAGGTCAGAGAAGAAGGCCAACACCAGAGGTTGGGAGATGGACACCAAGCTGGCTCATGATGAAACAAGCTGGCATATTTCACTTGTAAATGTTTTTATAATATGTACTTTTCATTTTAACATCTCCAAAATTAGTATGTTTCTTAAAATTGTTTGCTTTTTCTTTTTGTTAGTACATAAAATAATGGCACATTTACCATTAATGGCATTTTACAGTTAATGAAATATGTTATAATTTTACATTGCTCACAAGGAGTATTGGCTGTATTAGCCTGTTAATTTACATTATGTGATCTGGCAGACAAACTAGTTTTTAAAAACATTCAGAAACAGACTCAGCATTCAACTGATTTGGACAACTGATTGATGTTATTCCAGTAGAAACCTCTCTCTAGGGTGATTCATGTGAAACTAGCAACATCTTTTTGTAAAAGGTCTGACACTGGACAGGCGGTGTTTGCAGTTGCCACGAATTCTGAATCAAAGGCAAGTAATCATTAGGTGGAAATCAAAGTAACCTTTCTCTATCCCTGTCATTTGAGGGGCTATTTCCCTGAAGCATGTGCAAATTATTTGTTAGGCAACTTCTTAGCATTGCTTAGACAACATCTCTGTACAATTTGTGCCTCAAGTTCATCTCTGTTTTGTATTCTTGAGTCTCTTTGGAATTTTGACACAGCGATTGAACTCTCAGACTTACTTATCTTATTTTACAAAATTGGACATTTGAGTGAAAAATGCCTCAACTTAAAAACTATTCTTAAGTTTTCTTCTTTTGCTTTGGCTACTCTAAAGCCTAGAGTCAAATGTGCAGCTTCCTCAGTTAAGGTGTGTAGAATTTCTTAGCTTATGTTTTGGGTACAGACCACCTTTTTGGCCCCTTCACCCCACTTCATAAGCTTCCTGCCCCTTTTTCCCCCCTTCCTCAAACCCTTATTCCTCCTCTTCCTCCACCCTTCAATCTTATACTGTATGATTCCGTCATAGCTACCTCCCATCTGTTTTGGAATGGGGTGGCATATAGATAAAAGCTAAAAACATAAACAGATAAAATCTATCTTTAAAAAACATTTGTCCATACAGTTAAAACAGCACATTGAAACGGTGAAGTGAAAAGCCCAGTTTGGTTGTCATTTTTTTTGTATATGTCTTAAATGAGGTGAGTTGTTTTGAGGAAAAGCGAATTTTGTTTTGCCAACATTTGTGATGGCTTTAGTGTGTTGGAGCTAAAAAGGATTGTGAGCTCTTTGAAGTTATTTCTAAGTTGGAGACACTAGATATTTAAAGAAAAGGATAATTAAAAATTTGGATAACTTTAAAAGATGTAGTTACTGTCAAAATACCATAGACTAGGTAGCTTATAAACAACAAAAGTTTATTTCTCACAATTATGGAGACTTGGAAGTCCAAGATCAAAGCTTCTGCAGATTTGGTGTCTGCCGAGGGCCCATTTCCTGGTTCATGGATGATACCTTCTCAGTGTGTTCTCATCTGGTGGAAACCGGAAGGCAGGTCTTTGGGGCCTCTTTTATAAAGGGCCCTAATCCCATTCATGAGGGCTTCACCCTGATGATACGATCACCTCTCCCAAGGTCCCACTTCCTAATACCATCATATTGGTAATTAGGATTTCAATATACAAATTTTCAGGGGACTCACATATTCAGTCCAAAGCAGTTACTGTTGATTAGCGGAAATAATGTGACAGAGCTATACTCTTTTCTAACAGAAAAGGTACTTTTAACTTTTCTGTTAGACATTTTGGTGTTTTTCCTGAGAATGGAGAAGGTAAAAGAGTATCCCCATTTTTGTGCATCTGTGTATTAAATTGGTATGTGACTAAAAGAGGACCTATGGTTTATAAAACAGTGAAAACAAAGAAGTGGAGTAAAGAGGGTTAGTATCATTGGTTCATGCAGTTTTTTAAACATCTATCCTAATCTAACCAAATTAAGTGCAATGTAGTAATTGGACTTGTATTACCATATTTTGCCTCTTCCTATTTCTTCTGCCTCTGAAGTAACATTGCAGCTCATAAGATTGACAGTTATATTCGGTGTGATATAAGTAAAATTTGCTAGTTTAATGCTGTATGTCATGCCATTTTTTTTTTATTGTTTCTTCTTCGTGATGCTTTCTTTAGTTAGTACCCTTGTTCCTTTTACTTTTTCTCTTTCTTTGCTCTGTACTTCTCTTTTATTTTGGCTTTGCACTTCTTTCCCTGCCTTCTTTTCTTATCATTGCTGTTAAAGACATGCTTGAGACTGGGAAGAAAAAGAGGTTTAATGGGACTTACAGTTCCACGTGGCTTGGAAGGCCTCAGAATCATGGTGGGAGGCAAAAGGCACCTCTTACATGGCGGTGGCAAGAGAAAATGAGGAAGATACAGAAGCAGAATCCCCTGATAAAACCATCAGATCTCGTGAGACTTATTCACCACCACGAGAACAATATGGGGGAAAGTGCCCTCATGATTCAAATTATCTCCCACTGGGTCCCTCCCACAACATGTAGGAATTGTGAGAGTAGAATTCAAGATGAGATTTGGGTGGGGACACAGCCAAACCATATCACAAGCCCTTGAGGATAAAAGTCATTCCTGAGAATTAATTGTCTTGGAATACTTGAATTATAAACAATTTCTAAGGCTATTAGGCATCTGACACTATCAGTTAATGCAAAACATTAATCTGGAGATACAATCAGGCATCTTGATCAGTTTGATGCCAAGAATGCCATTATATTAAACTTTGCATTAATATGGAGGGAATTAATAAGAAAATGTTTGGAAACTTTAGCTTCTTTTGCCAGTGATGTGTTATAATTCATTCACTAACTATAGATTTTCATGTTTTTAATAGTATTAACCTTACCTTAAATTCCCATCATAGGTCTCTCTCATAAGTTTCGAAGAAAGAGTAATTCTTTTTAACAAATATATAGATGCACAGAAAGTTCTGCTTCTTTCTCAAGCATGTTATAGTTACAGGAAAATATGAAACAGAATTCTTAAAAGGATGTTCTTCCTTAAGGTATGCATTTGTTATTTCACCAATAAAAAGAATTCGTAAAAAAAAAAGTGGTATTGATTGAAGCTTATAAATGCCTCTACTCATTCCATCAGCTAAAATTGTGAAATGGTATGCTGCTTTAATCCAGAAAGTACTGTACATTATTTTTTTCTCCCAGAAAACATATGTGATTATTTTTTGTAATGGCAGCTGAATAGGGGTTTAGATCATTGCATATCCAGTAGGAGGAAATTAAAATTTAATTGTCAGAAGGTTTCCTGAAATAACATGCCTTTTTTCAAGCATTGAGATAAAAATGACTGTAAAACCTCTTTTGATTATATGATAAATTAGATCTTTTGCCATTAAAAAAATTTATAGACTTTATTTTTTAAGTCAGTTTTAGGTTTACAGCAAAATTTGGAAAGTACGGAGTTCCTGCCTGTTTCCCCTGTGCCACACACACAGTCTTCCTCTTGGTAGCAGTATTGAACCTGGCCCAGGAAATTGTTGAAGACTTTGTTGGGGGTCATTCCATCTGTGGCACCAGTAAATTCTATCACTGTCATCTCTTTCTGCCAGGATTGCTAACCGTGTTCTCATTGTAGTTGGTCACCTTATAGCCACTTTCACCCACTTTCCATTTTATTTTGCATTCATTTTCAGGCTTATTGGAAGATTAAATGAGATGATACATGTAGTGTGCCCCAGTACAGTGCCAGACTCAGAGTAGTCAATTTGGTTTATAGCACCCTCTCTATAAACTACAAGGTTTATAAACCATGGTTTATAGCACCCATTCTCTCAATTGTGAATAAAGTTCATCTGTAGTCCTAGCAAGGCATTAAAGGACCCTTAAAAAAGACATTAGCCTCCCTTCTCAGATTTATTGTACTCTTATGGATTCTTTTTATTGTTAAAAAAAAATTGACCATTGTAACCATTTAAAAATTGTACAGTATAGTTGTGTTAGCTATATGCACATTGTTGTGCAACAGATCTCTAGAACTTTTTCGTCTTGCAAAACTGAAACTACCCATTGAATAACAACTTCCCATCCTCCCTATCAGCTCCTGGAAACCACAGTCTACTCTCTATTTATATTCATTTGACTACTTTAGATACCTCGGTAAGTGAAATCATACAGTATTTGTCTTTTTGTGACTGGAATATTTCACTTAGCATGATATGCTCAACGTTCATCTATGGTGTAGCATATGATAGGATTTCCTTTTTTAAGGCTGAATAACATTTCATTGTACGTATATACCACTTTTCATTTATTTATTCATTGATAGACAAATGTTTCCACCTCTTGGCTTTTGTGAATCTTGCTGTAATGAACAGAGATATGCAAATATCTCTTTGAGATCCTGGCTTCAGTTCTTTTGGATATATGTCAATAAGTAGGATTGCTGAATTATATGGTAATCCTATTTTTAAGTTTTTGAAGAGCCTTCATACTGTTTTCCATAGCAACTGGACCATTTTATATTCACACCAGCAGTGTACATGGGTTCCAGTATTTTCACATTTTTGCCAGCACATGTTATTTTATTTTATTCTATTTTTGATAGTGGCCATCCTAATGGGTGTGGGGTAATACCTCATTGTGGTTTTCATTTGCATTTTCCTGATGATTAGTAAGATTGAGCATCTTTTCATATGCTTGTTGGCCATTTGTGTATCTTCTCTTTTGCTGATTTAAAAAATCAGGTTATTTTGTTGTTGTTGAGTTGTTAAGAGTTCCTTGTGTATTCTAGGAAGTAACCATATATGATTTGCAAATTTTTTTTCCCATTCTATAGGTTGCCTTATCACTCTGTTGACTGTTTCCTTTGCTGGGCAAAAGTTTTTGAGTCCCGTTCATCTGTTTTTGCTTTTGTTGTCTGTGCTTTTGGTATCATATCCAAGAAATAATTGTCAAATCCAATGTCATGAAGCTTTTCCCCAATATTTTCTTCTAGGAACTTTATTGTTTCAGGTCTTATGTTTAGATCTTTAATCCATTTTGAGTTGATTTTTGTATGTGGTATAAGCTAAGGATCCAACTTCATTCTTTTGCCTGTGACTATCTAGTTTCCCCAATATTATTCTTAACCTCCAGGTAAACGACTTCAGATCTACAAACTGCTGAAATTATGTGCAATATTTTGTGCATGTCTGTGTGTGTCTGTCATTTTTAAAGAAGAGCTTCCAGTCAGGCGCAGTTGCTCATGCCTGTAATCCTGGCACTTTGGGAGGCCAAGGCAGGACGATTGCTTGAGCCCAGGAGTTTGCAACCAGCCTTGGCAACATAGTGAGACCCTATCTCTACAAAAAGTTAGACCAGGCACAGTGGCTCATGCCTGTAATCCCAGCACTTTGGGAGGTTGAGACAGGAAGATTGCTTGAACCCAGGAGTTCAAGACCAGCCTGGCAACATAGTGAGACCCCCATCTCTACCAAAAAAAAGAGAGATCATTAACTTTCATCAGATTCTGAAAGTGATTCCCAACCCTTACCCCCAAAGACTAGGACTATGACAATCTAAAACAGGTAATTACTTAAATTTACTGTAGTTCCTGGCTAGGGGAAATTGTGGTTGTTATTGGTACAGAGCACACTTATGAATGAAGGGTAAGTTCATGCTGCCAATGAAGTGAGAAGCAGAATGGGACTAATATCACATGTAGCATTTGGAGGCACTGGAGCATTTGAAGTTTGTTTGCAGTTTCTCATGGACAAGGTTATCAGCTTAGTGCGTAATCATGTCAAATATTTTGAAAGTTTGTTGAAAACAGAAAACCAAACATCCAAAATGTTAGAACTAGTTGCTTCTAAAAGATTTGCTTGGTGTAAGTTCATGTTTTTAATTGTGTGCCTTTTGTTCAAGGAGCTTAGTTCCTTGAAGTAATTAGTTTAGCTTTCAGATCTGTTTGTGGTTTTTTTTTTTTTTTTCAGACAGGGTGTTGCTGTATCACCCAGGCTGGAGTGGAGTGGCCCATTCATGGCTCACTGCAGCCTCAACCTCTGGGCTCAATCGATCCACCTACTTCACCCTCCTGAGCAGCTGGGACTACAGGCACAGGCCACCACACACCTGGCTTTTTTTTTTTTTTGTAAGGACAGAGTTTCGCCATGTTGCCTGGGGTGGTCTTGAACTCCTGGGCTCAAATGATCCACCCGCCTCAGGCTCCCAAAGTGTTCCGATTAGAGGCCTGGGCCACCATGCCAGTCCTAGACCTGGTTTGTTGGTGTTTTGTTTTTTTTTTTTTTTGAGACGGAATCTCGCTCTGTCGCCCAGGCTGGAGTGCAGTGGTGCAATCTCGCCTCACTGTAAGCTCCGCCTCCGCGGTTCACGCCATTCTCCTGCCTCAGCCTCCCCAGTAGCTGGGACTACTGGCGCACACCACCACGCCTGGCTAATTTTTTGCATTTTTAGTAGAGACGGGATTTCACCGTGTTAGCCAGGATGGTCTCGATCTCCTGACCTCGTGATCCGCCTGCTTTGGCCTCCTGAAGTACTGGGATTACAGGCGTGAGCCACCGCACCCGGCCATTTTTGTTGTTTTTGAAACAGGGTCTCACTTTGTTGCCTACACTGGAGTGCGTGGCGTGATCACAGCTCACTTCAGCCTTGACCTTCCAGGCTCAAGTCTCCTGAATAACTGGGACTATAGGTGTATGCCACATGTTTAGCTAATTTAAAAATTTTTTAAATTTTTTTTAGAGATAGAGTCTCACTATGTTGCCCAGACTCACTTTTTAATGAATAAGTGATAATGGTTATATGTTTTTGATAGGTGTTAGTAATTATAATACAATATTAAATAAATTTTAGAAATGACAGTGTGTCCACCTCCCCCCACCACTCTTTAGGAAAAAAATAACAAATATAAATTAAAAGAACTGGAAGAAAGTCTCTTACATTGTGGGGCAAGATTGACTAAAAGCTTACCTTTGAGCTTTATTACCTGAGGCCTCTATTGTTAACCCTTCACATGGGCCAATGATGTGTATTTGTACACTGGGGTAACAAAGGTAATCAGGTTTTGTGTTCATTTTAATGTTACCTGTTACCAGGTTTGCATTTGATATTGACATCTCCAGACAAATTCCCTGTCCCTAAGAAAATCAACCTGCAGGAGCATGTGTTAAGAATGCTTTTATACCCGTCATCACTGAACACTTGGCAGTTGCCCAAAGGGACACTTCACTCCTCTGAAATTCATGGATTTTGTTTTGTTTTGTTTCCTTTTGAGATAGTGTCTCTCGGCCACCCAGGCCAGAGTGCAGTGGAGTGATCTCGGCTCACTGTAACCTCTATCTCCTAGGTTCAAGCAATTCTCTTGCCTCATCCTCCTGAGTAGCTGGGATTACAGGGGCCCACCATTATGTCCAGCTAGTTTTTTTATTTTTAGTAGAGATGGGGTTTTGCCATGTTGGCCAGACTGGTCTCGAACTCCTGACCTCACATGATCCACCCTCCTTGGCCTCCCAAAGTGCTGGGATTATAGGCATGAGCCACTGCGCCCGGCCTGAAATTCATGTTATTTTTAAAGTAACTTGTTAAATAGAAATGTTCCATCTGCAACTTATTAAGACTGGCTTCTTCTGACAGACCTGGCCAAAGAAAATAGCTTTCTGGGTAATCTTGTGTTTCAAGAACATTATTAGCTGTTAAAAGGGGGAAAAAGGGAGGGATATGTGTGCTAGCATAGCATAAAACTTTAATTTGACTTACCTGAATTATAAGGAAATACTTTGGCAAAGTGCATCTTTATATGTCTCAGCAGCCTGAATGTGAGTTTCTGCTAATATGTTCATCCCCTTTTTATCAGTTCCCTTTGTCTGAAATCGGGATGCCTCCCTGTCCTTGTGAATAGGAAGCTGGGAAAAAGAGTAGGTGGGGTTAAAAGGGAAGCACAATCCCCTGTGTTTCCCGCAGCTTTTCTTATTGCAGGCTCAGTTTGGATTGTGAGCTGAAACTGAAGAGCAGAATTTAATGTTGACCTCTAAAGTTGATGCCCAAAAGGGTTTATTTGTCTTCACTAAAGCCTGTCTTTTGGAATTGAGTAGAGTGCTTTGGCTGTAAAAGCTTTGAAATGTAAACACTGAGGAAATAACATGCTTGTAATGTCTAAGTAATATAACATATGCAGGTGCACATTTTAGAATTTTCTCATTTATCCTAAAGGATACCTAAATAGACATTTAGGAGGGAATTTTTAGCCATAAGAATCGGCTATACTATGTAGTCTAATGCCAAGGTTTCCATTGTGGCCCTTCCTAAAAAGTATTTTGGTTGGTCATAAAAACTATATGCAGAAGACTATTTGGAATAATAGTCATCACATTGTTTAGAAATAAGTAGAGTAAAAGTCTGTTGTTATGTTATTAAATCTACATTTTCCCACACTGTCCTTATGATACCATTCCTGCTGCTGCTTGACATGTAGAAATCAGCTTGTGCATTTGTTTTCAGAATTATGAGCCCCTGTGAAGCAGCTTGATCTGTAGAATCTAATTTTATTTGTTTAATTATTAGATGAAAACTTCTGGATATCAGGATGGGTGTCTGTCCCTTTGTATCTATGACAGTGCCTAACATAGCACCTTGTAGGTGATTGATAAATATTTGCTGAGTGAATAAATATGTATCATCCTTCTTTGAAAAATACATGAATTTGTGGAGACTTTGATTACTTTTTAACCAAATATGTTTTTGGAACAGAGAAGAATATTATTTACATTGTACTGACAGGATGTTACTATTATATCACATTCAGAAAGGCAAAGCTTCCTGTACTAGATTACATAAATTTAAAATATAGTGTCTGAGCCTTTGTAGTGAATGCTAACCAGGAGTGTGTATCAGATGTCTAAGTTCCCAGCCCAGAACTGCTAAACCCAAGTCACAGCAGATAGAGACATCCAGTTTTTAAAAGTTCTACCAATAACTCTAATGGATTGAGGGTACATTTTATGATTTTTGTTGTTGTTGTTGTTGGTTTATGTGTTTGTTTTTAGCAGTTAACCATTCTTTGACATGGATTTATAAATATTTGACATTTTGAACATAAGTCTTGTGAACATTGTTTTAAATCTCTGGCCGTTCAATAGATGCTGCTTTATTTTTCTTTTAGAGGTGGGATTTTCATAGTCCCAGATAACCATGAAAATTCTTTGTATGACCCTTAAATAATATATAGGCATGAAGACACTATACAGAAGTAACCACAGAGGAGTGGTTTAAGTTATGTTAAGTAGTCCTTAAAATCTCACCCCACTCCCACTAGAAAGCAAACTTCCATGAGACCTGCTTGGGCCTACCACAAAACAGTTATGAAAGGAATGAGCCATATCATGATACAGCTCTGAGGGCTGTGTGGAAGACCCATTAGCCCAGTATTCAAGAAGACTAAGGCCCACTTAAGTTAAGTATAGTGGGTTTAACACTGGACTCAGAGGCAGCAACCTAGCTTGCCTCCTAAATTCTGCATTTAATAGTTGTGTGACTATGAACACCTTCTTTTAACTACCTGTGAGTATTGTTTCCTTGTCTGCAAAGTGAAAGACCCTACATCACATGGTTATCATAAAGATTAAATGAGATAATCTTTGATGTAAAAAGGTTTAACACAAGGCAGGTAGTCAGAAAATGTTGCAGCACACACTTATTGATAACCTTCACTGGTTTATTAAGATGAAATAAGTTTCTTGAGTTAGGAAATACTGTTTTGTTAAGTGTCTAACTCAAAGTCTGAAAGCTAGTGAGTGATAGAACCAGGAACAGAAAGAATACAACCTTCTAAGTGCCAGTGCAAAAAGAGGTAGTAGTAGGGGTAAGTCTTCCAGGCTTCTGAATTGCCTGGGCTGTGACTTGTCAACAGTGCTATACATTCTGTCCCACTACCTTTTCTTTTCTTTTTTTTTTTCCTTCAAGATGGAGTCTTGCTCTCTCACCCAGGCTGGAGTGCAGTGGTGCAATCTTGACTCACTGCAACCTCTGCCTCCCAGGTTCAGTTCAAGTGATTCTCCTGCCTCAGCCTCCTGAGTAGCTGGGATTACAGGCACCTGCCACCACACCCAGCTAATTTTCGTATTTTTCGTAGAGATGGGGTTTCACCACGTTGGCCAGGCTGGTCTTGAACTCCTAACCTCATAGTCTGCCCGCTTTCATCTCCCAAAGTGCTGGGATTACAGGCATGAGCCACCATGCCCGGCCCCTGTCCTACTACCTTTTCTATTTTTTGCAGTATTGTTCCATGCTGCACAAAAGTTTGTGAAAAAACACAGATCAGTACATCAAGTTTCAGTATATGACTAATCTAATTTTAGCCATTAGAATCAGCTGTACAGTATAGTCTAATGCCAAGGTTTCTATTGTGGCCCTTCCTAAAAAGTGTTTTGGTTGGTCATAAAAACTGTATGTAGAGGACTGTTTATTTGAAATAATAGTCACATGGTTTAGAAATAAGCAGATGAAAGTCTATCTTTATTTCAGGTGTCCGAGATTTGTAATCCATCAGGTTAGGTAAAAATTACCACATTTTATGCCTTTTCCCCTCCCCCACCTCAGCCCCTGGTGACACTGTTCTGTTGGCACATGGAGTTAATAAAGTTTACATCAACCAGCAGAAAAGAGGTTTCCATTATCATCCCCCAACCCAGAGCATTTTTTGGAGTATTCTTCACAAATAAGTAATTAAATTTAAACTTAAACAGGAGAAGAAAGTAATACAGTCATGCACTGCATAATGATGTTTCAGTCAATGTCGGACCACATACACAATAGTGATCCATTAAAATTATAACAGAGCTGAAGGCTGGGCGTGGTGGCTCATGCTTGTAATCCCAGCACTTTGGGAGGCCCAGTTGGGTGTGTCACTTGAGGCCAAGAGTTTGAGACAAGCCTGGCCGACATGGTGAAGCCCTGTCTCTACTAAAAATACAAAAAATAGCCAGGCATGGTGGCGCACAGCTGTAATCCCAGCTACTCAGAAGGCAGAGACAGGAGAACCGCTTGAACTCAGGAGGCGGAGGCATCAGTGAGCCGAGATGGTGCCACCGCACTCCACCCTGGAAAACAGAGCAAGACTGTGTCTCAAAAAAAAAAAAAAAAAGTAGAGCTGAAAGATTCCTATTACCCAGAGCCATCATAGCCATCATAAAGTCATAGTGCAACACCATTACATTTTGGCTGTTTAGATCTGTTAGATACACAAATTTGTCACAGTAACATGCTGTACAGGTTTGTAGCCTAGGAGCAATAGGTTATACCATCTAGGTTTGTGTAAGTACACTCTGTGATATCTGTGACATCATATGACAAAAATCACCTAATGACACATTTCTCGGAATGTATCCCTGTTGTTAAGTGACACATGACTAATGAAATTGCCACTTTTTTCCCCAAACCAGTAGTACTTTTAAAAAGTAACTATAGTTTTTAAAATCATGTGTGTGTTTTAATAAATAAGACATTTATGTAATTCAAAATTCAAAAGATACAGAAGGATTTACAAGTTTTCTGTTTCATCTCTCTCCCAGTTACCAACTGTCACCCAGTTACCCCTAGAGGCAATGAAAAACAGGTTACTAGTTTCCTTTTAAGGATCCTTGCTGGAAATCACATAACAATTCCTTTTATGTTCCTTGGGCTAAAATTGAATAATACGGGCATAATAGCTGCAGAAGAAAAGGAAAACACTGTCTTTTAGTTGAATGCATTGCTAGTTTGAAAAAAATTGAAGTTCTGTTTCTGAGAAAGGGGTAGAGAATGTACTACTAGATGGCATCTAGAAGTCTTTGCCTAAGATTAAGAGCTGATGTATGCTCACCAATGATGTATGAAAATACAGTTTTATAGTATTATTGTTATTTTTTTACCAAACATACATAATTGAACTTTTATAAATTAAAGATTTTGTTTTTTGTCTTAACTTTATTTTTTAAAATATTTTAAAATTTGTTTTTCAAGATCTCATGAGGTTGCATTGCCTTCATTTTAATATCTAACTCCAGCATAAGTCAGTATAAGTGACTTTGTGATGAGTCACTTACATCTCATTTAAAATTGAGAGTTAAGGCTGAGAGTGGTGGCTCACGCCTATAATCCCAGCACTTTGAGAGGTGGGAGGATCACTTGAGACTAGAATTTCGAGACCAGCCTGGGAGACAAAATGAGACTTCACCTCTAAAAAAATATATATGTAAAATATTTTAGCTGGTTGTGGTGGCGTGCACCTGTAATCCCAGCTACTCTGGAGGCTGAGGTAATAGGATCACTTGAGCTCAGGAGTTCAAGGCTGCAGTGAGCTAAGATCATATCACTGCACTCCAGCCTGGGTGACACCCCATGACCTTGTCTCTCTAAAAAAAAAAAAAAATTGATATTGAGTATATGGCAAACAAAATAATGTTATAAGGATTATGAATGAATCTTTTGCTGTTAGATAAATGAGTTTTCAGAAATGGTAAAGTTAACACCTTACATTTATGTGAAAATTACCAGTACATTCTAACATGCTTAGAGTTTATAATTTCAAATATTATCTGATTTAATTTTTTTAACTTTTATATAGGCTGTCTATATGTGCCAAATTAGGGAAAATTTGGGAAATGTGGGTCAGAGATGAGTTAGAGCTATGTGTAGGTATTAACAAGTGGTATTTGAATTGGACTTGGTGAGAAAGATTTGGTTGTATCTTGGTTCTTTTGAGTGTTTTATACTTGATCCTGAATATCAGAGATACTGTAGAAATGCTAATCATTCACCACTATTGTATAGAGGGATGTAAATCAGAACAGAAAATCATTATCTCACCAATGGGAATATTTCAGCTAATGGAAATAGTAGATGGGGCTATGGTATGGAAACAGATTAGGTAAGAGCATATAGGCATATTTGGGGAATAGCTATTGTCTAGTTTGTCAGTGGAGTAAATATATGTAGAAGAGAAGGAAGATAAAACTAGAAAGAGGGATTGGGCTTTGAATGTTAGGAAATTTGGATTTTATTTATATTTTGTTCAAAAATTTGCTCCAAGGTTTTTAAAGTGACCTTGTTGTATTAGATCGGTTTATTAGGTAGATGGTTAGCTTGGATGATTTCTAAGATTCTTTTTGGTCCTGTGAATCTGTAACCCATAATGAGGCTGGGCTTTAGACATGTCACCTCTTCGGTGTCATCATGAGAGATTTGATAATCAGTCATAAAGTTTATAGCTTAATATGGTGAATGAGTTCACCAAGGAGGAAAGGAAAGAGAAATAAAAAGGTTGAACTTGAGAATGTCAGCATCTAGGGAGTGGTTCCCTCTCCACATCTCTCCCCCTTGGAATTTAGTTTTGAAGAATTCAGGTGGCTTTGTCTTAGAGTTTACCACAATCTGTATTTTACTGTTGCATCCATGTGGTATAGCATGTTATTCTGCTCTCTCTTCTGTTCATTGGTAGTTTAATCTGGAGGCTTGATCACATTCATGTTTCTGTTTATTTGCTTGTTTGTTTTTTGATGGGTGACTGTGACTACCTCACTAGATAGTGCAAGTGATCTGTACTTAATCAGGAGGCACATAATATTGGATCATCTCTCCATTTTGATATTATAGATGTTGATGATTAATACCTAGATCCATTAATTTGTTAAGGTTTGCAAAATGGTGATAATCTAATTCTACCAGTTCTTCTGTATTTATTAGCTGAATAGTTCCATAAAGTGAAACTTCATTTTCTATTTGATTACTTTTTGGTAGGTATGGTTTCTGTAAATGATGGGATAAACGAATAATTTGTTTGCTTTATTCATTTTCAAAATAATGAATTGATCCATTAGCATCCTCTAACAGTGACCAGTTAATTAACTTATGGATTTAAGTTATATTTCATATCGAAAAGTATTTCTTTTCAAATGTAAAAATATTTGGTATTTTTATTTCATTGAAATAATTGTCTTTATTGGTATGCAAATTGTTATTTTGGCCACTGGGCTCCTGAGTCCTTTTGACATAATCTTGGTTGCTTAGATTTGGCAACATGTTCCACGCTCGTGTACGTTTTCTAACCCAGACCTGGAATCAGCCATTTCTCCAAGGTTCCCTTAGCACTAAGGTACTCGTTGTTTGGGTTTGTCATTGTTTCTAGGCTTTTTTTAGTGGACAGATCTTTAGGATAAAATGATACCAGGAGTTCATACTGATACTTCAAATTCAAGTGATTAAAATTCTGGTCTTGAATCACCTTTTTCCCATACAAATTATTGGTTACCTTGGTTTTCAGTGGTGCCGGAAATGATAGAATTAGAACTTCACATAAGTATTCATTTGTTCAACTGACAGTGAATACACAGTACTCAGAATACCAGCACCAACAATGTGATTAATGAAAACAGGTTTAGATTATGTAAAGAACTTTGTTAAAACCATTATGGTTTGGTAAGTCTGATGTGCATATACACATGAAACTATTGCCTCAGTCAAGATTCTGAACATATTCATCACCACAAATTCCTCTACCCCTTTGTAATGTTTTCTTTTTCCACCTTTCTCCTCCCACTGTCATCTGTAGGCTTTTTGTCACTATAGATTAGTTTTCATTACCTAGATTTTTATGTAAATAGAATCGTATAAAATGAACTTTTTCATCTGGTTTCTTTCACGCAACTTATTTATTTTGAGATCTATCCATGTTGTTGCATTAATTAATAGTTCATTCCTTTTTTATTGCTTAGTAGTAATCTATTGTAGGGATATACTATAGTTTTTTTGTTTTGTTTTGTTTTTTTCATTACTGATGAACATTTGAGTTATTTCTAGTTTAGAGCTATTAGAAATAAAACTCCTTGGACATTCATGTATAAGTCTTTGCATGGACATATGCTTTCATTTCACCTGGAATGAAATGGCTGGATAATAAGCTAGGTATATGCATAATTTTTTTAAGTTAAATTGTTTTCCAAAGTGGTTTTACCACCTCACATTTCCACCAATGGTTTGTGAGTTCCAGTACCTCCATATCACTGCTGTTACTTAGTATGGTTAGTTTTTTAAATTTTAGATATTTTAATGTTTGTGTAGTGTTACTTGTGGTTATAATTTGCATTTTGCTGATGACTGGTGATCTGTCATCCATATGTCTTTTTTGGTGAAGTATCTGTTCAAGTCTTCTCTCTACTTTTAAAAAAATTGTGTGTGTGTTTTTTAATTGAGCTTTAAGGGTTTTCTGATGGCTGAATACAAATCCTTTATCAGCGACATCATTTGCAAATAAGTACTCCTAGTTTGTGGCTTGTGTTTTTATCCTTTTAACAGTGTCTTTTGAAGAGCAGAAGTTTCTAATTTTAATAACTTCCAATTTATCAGAATTTTTAAACTGAATCATGCATGTTATGCCCCCATTTTATCTTTCTTGTTGGCGTTTTAGTTGTAACTGTTTGCTATATTGTTTTAATGATTGCTTTACGGTATATGGTATACATCTTTAACCTATCACAGTATACCTTCAATTGGTATACTATTTTATGCATAGCATAAGAACCTTACAGAAGTCTATATCCATTTCTCACCTTCCAGCCTTTGTGCTACTGTTGTCATACATTTCACTCTTACATCTGTTTTAAGCCCCACACTACATTGTTATTTTACTTTAAACAGTTATCTTTTAAGGAGATTTAAATAATACCAAAAGTCTTTATATTTACCTGTATTGTTGTTGTTTCCTGTGCTTGTTATTATTTTCATGCTCTTCATTTCTTTGTAGATATACAGTTTTTCATCTGTTAGTCATTTTACTTCCTTTATGACTACTTACAGTGCCAGTCTGCTGGTGATAAATTCTTCTAATTTGTTTTAATGTCTGAAAAAGTCTTTATAATATCTCCATTTTTGAAAGTTTTTTTTAGCCACGTGTGGTAGCTCACATCTGTAATCCCAACACTTTGGGAGGCTGAGAAGTGGGAGGATCACTTGAGGCCAGGAGTTTGAGATCTCCTGGTGGGAACTTGTTAAAAATATAGCGGGAGCTTGTTAGAAAATAATAATAATAATGAAAGTTATTTTTGCTGGTTATGCAATTTTAGGGTGATTTCCTTTAAGTACTTCAAAGATGTTACTCTGTTATTTTCTAGATTGTTTTGTTTTCAATGAGAAATATGCTATAATCCTTATCTTTGTTCCTCTGTGTGTAATATGTCTTTTTTTCCTCTGGCAGCTTGTAAGATTTTTCTCTTTATCAGTGGTTTTGAGCAATTTGATTGTGATGTCTAAATGTAATTTTCTTCATGTTTCTTCTTGGGATTCAGTGAGTTTCTTGAATCTGTGGGCCTATAGTGTATTGATATAGTGGAATACTATACTATATATATGAAATAAATGTACCAGATCTAGATGTGTTAACATGGATCAATTTTATTTCATTTTACTTATTTACTTGTCACTGACTTGAAGCACATCAACATGGATAGACTGTAAAAATAAGGCTGATTTGGGAGAAAGCAAGTTATATATAAAAGCTTAGGCCAGTGTGAGAGCCATTTATGTACATTTTAAAAACATAAAACAACCATATTTTTATGGCTACAGTCATATGTATCAAAATTTAAAGTATGAGTATCAAGGATTCACACCAGCGCCAGAATAGTGGTAAACTCTGGGACAGATTCAGTTAAAGATGCAGTCTTTGGATGGATCTGTAGTAGCATTATGTCTTAATAAAATGTACCTGAAGCAGATGCGGTAAACACATCATCTGGGCAGTGAATACACAGCGTTTAATTTCTACATTTACACACGTCTAAAATATATAATTATATTTATATATATACACACAAACACACACATATATAAAATCATTGATTTGAAAAAGGTCAATACAGTTCTTGTAGCTTCTATTGCTTTACTTTATTAGACATAAAATAACCCCTTCCACATAGTTACATTTCAGTAATCTACCAAATAAAAGTTATTCCCATAGATGTAAGACCTGTTTCCTTAGAATGTCATGACCAGAATTTCCACAGTAATCTCTAAAATGAGACTCCAGTGAGACAATCTGATCTGTGGGTCATTTCCTTTACTGTTAAGAGACCCTCGTTAATTTCATTTTGTGATATCCCAGAAGAAACATTGCAGGTGTGCAACCAATCCAACTAAGACAGATAATACTGGGTAATGCTCCCTTCTTACTCTTTCTTTTAATTAATGTACTTGTTACCCATCTTCCAAAATAAAAAGTCTTTGTCATACTGGCATCTGATTTTTTTTTTTCTTTTGACAACCAGCCTGTCTTCTGTCTCTTGCATTTCATTTTAGCATCTTTTGATACGTTGCCAGGTAGGCACCCCTTGTTGAACAAGAAAGACCTGGAAATCATTAGAGCTAACAATATACAGGTTTTTCTTAAATGTGCTGCCAAAGTGCATAACCTCTTTGGATTGGTGACATGTAGCACTTGCACAGCAGCTTTTTCCTCCATTTCTAATGGTAAAAAGTAAAATAGCCTTCTGTCAGGACCAACTTTTCTTTGGTCACATGCTTCTAATCTTAACGCATTAAGACTGCCATGTTGCTCAGAGCTTTTTTTAAAGAAACCAAAAAAAAGGGGGGGTTGGGGGGACAAGGAAAGGTAAGGAAAGCCTACTCAGCATTTTCATTTGTCTTCCAAAAAGAATTTACATTGAAATGTAATGTTAGCAGTTTCAGAAAACTTGTGGATATACACATTTCTTTACAACAAATGGAGACAAATTTAGAACATTTGTTTAATGTATGGGAGCTCTTCCATTTTGGTGATACTTATTTTTCTTTTTAGAAGAAGCCATAGTTTGTGAGGGAATTTTCTTGTTCCCATTAACTATATAAATATTTTGGAATGGTCTTTTAGTGTTTCTCTTTCCTGTCTTAAAGCTGTTCCACCCTCAGGCTCAGGCAACTGTGTAACTGCTTGATTTCTAACCAGATTTAAGTTAGTAAAGCCTTCCCCTTCAACAGTCACCTATAGTGTAACAAGTTCAGGGAGATAATAGTCAAACAAAGCAGACTATATCCTGCCTCAAAGTAGAAAGAGCTAAGCAACTAAGTGACATGTTTTTATTTTACTTTATTTATTGAGATGGAGTCTCACTTGCCCAGGCTGGAGTACAGTGGCACAATCTTGGCTCACTGCAACCTCCGCCTCCAGGGTTCAAACGGTGCTCCTGCCTCAGCCTCCCGAGTAGCCGGGACTACAGGTGCGTGCCACCATGCTCAGCTAATTTTTGTATTTTAGTAGAGACGGGGTTTCACCATGTTGACCAGGACGGTCTCGATCTCCTGACCTCCTGATCCACCCACCTCAGCCCCCCAAAGTGCTGGGATTACAGGCGTGAGCTACCGCACCCGGCCTAGTGGCTTGTTTTTTTGTTTTATTTTTAAAGTTTTCCTAAACCAGATTTCTGAGACTAAGAGTAACTTCATTAGTTGGGAGGGTAGTTGCAGGGAGGAGGGGATATGCATTAACAAAACAAAGGGCTTTCCTTTCTTTGAAATATTCTCATGACCAGATGCTGGAAAAATATACAATGGATTTCTTAAATATAATTCTGGCTCTGAAGTACATACATACTTAATGAAACCAAAATTGAATGCTCCTAAAGTAGGCTGATCTATATATAATGGCATTTCCAAAAGTAGACCTTTTGTGGGCGATCTCCATTAACTCTCCCTCGGTATCTTAACTGCATATTCACCTTACTCCATAGGCATTCCAAGAGGAATAATTTATAATAAAAAAAAATTCTGTGAAATATGATGTCATCAAAGGGTTCCTTGGAAGATATGGTGGGAAAGCTTTGTAATTGCTGCTTCACAGAACTTCACAGTTGAAGGAGAGCAGTCTGGTATAGTAAAAAGAACATACACTGTAGAGTCCAACAGACTTTAATCCAATCCCAGTTCTGCCCCTTATTCTTAGGATGGAAGCAATCTGACATCAACTCTCAAACTACTTGAAAGTTGCATGTAACACTGGCAAGTTCGTTAACTTCTCTGTGCATTAGTTTCCCTGTTTGAAAAATGAAGGTAACAATTCTTCCCATGAAAATTGCACACTAAATTCTCACCATATATTTCATTTGTTCACCTCATTTATTTGTGTTTTACTGGACTAATGGTTTCTGCTACTGTTAACAATTGATGAACATTGTGTCAGGACTTATTCTATTGTCAGACTGCCTTAGTCAGGATATGATCTGCATTATAACATTAGAATTTCAATCCAACATCTCTAGAAAGAGTATGACAAAAGTTTACAAAAAAAAAAAAAAGACTATTATTTAATAGTGTAGCAGAAAGAAGCTGTAATATTTTTACTAGAATATGATTAATTCACAGATGCTGACAAGAACCATTATATTCTTATCAGATGATACTTAATAACTTGTGAACAAATAAGATGACTTGTTTTTATTCATGTGAGATGATATGAAGCTCTCTAGAAAAAGTGTAATTCTTCAGAACGTCCTAGAATTTACTATGTAGTGAATGGTTGGATTCTTAAGATTTCTGAGCAAAAACAACCCCCAAAACAAAAACAAATTACCCAAATAGTTTGAGAGATGATGTCAGATTGCTTCTATCCTAAGAACCTAAAAGCAAGAACACATTTCAACAAGGCTGCCTTTCTCTTTTACACCTTTAAAATTACTGCCATGGATATATTTACTATTAGTGCATTATTAACCCAGCTATGGCCACTTGCCTTTTGCTGACCAAGTTCAAAGCTTATGTACCAGAGAGGGAGGTAGTACTGGCAGGGAGATCTTGACAAAGTAGATACTGATTTGCATCTATGGTAATATGTAATGTAAAGTCAGTCATCAAAAGATTAAGTATCTGAAAAGGATTATTTCAAACATTGCCATCCCTAGGGGTTTGCTGTAGAGGCAAATTATAGTCTTTGAGGCAGGTGGGTGCAGGGGAAGAGAGACAAAAGCTAATATTTTTATACAGGTGAAAATAAGCATCTGGTAAAGGGAGGTTAAGAGTTGGAATTCTTGGATTACAAAAGTTCAACTTATACTAGCTAAAAAGTGGGTATGTTGGCTTCAAGATGGATAGAGTAGAACTAGGCTTTGATAGTGCAAGACTTGAATATTGTCAAGATTCTTGACTCCTTTCTCTGACTTTCTCTGCAAATTTGTGTTTATTTTTTAAACTGTTTTCTTTACATGGCAGAGGTAGTTCTCAGTCCACATATTTACAGCTCTTCTTTAACCAAAGAGGAAAGGGACCCGACCTAGCTCCAGTTTTCATAATATCTAAGTCTTTTTTGATGGTGGAGAATGTAATTTCCTTACCAGAATAAAATTGGAAGGAAAAATTGGGAAGATACAAATAATTGCCACCTCATGTGGAAATCATAAGTTCTAGAAAAGGATTGTCATCATGGGGAAAAAGACCATGAGTTATACACGGTGCTAGCAAATGTTACATGATACTATTGTTGCTGCCTTCCTGTGCTAGTCCTCCTGCTTTATTCCCATATTTCCCCTCCATAGTGCAGTACTCCCTCAAACTGGGAGGGTAGTCAACTTGGACAGCGGCCTGGACCCTAGGGAAGAGTTTGCTGAAAAGTCTACATGGCCATGTTATCAGATTCATTCCATTCCTAATTCAGATTAACAGCTTCTACATGTGATGGAATTGTATTACTTTCTAAAAAAAATTTCAGACTATAACTCAGCATAGTTGTGGAAGAAATTTAGAGCTTGTGGGAAAAGATGTATCTCTCTATCCAAGTCTCACTTCTAGAGGCAAGGATCCCACTACTCAGGATTGTAGTATAATTGTACACTTTATTCTTCAAGGGCTTTATTGTAAAACAAGGTACCAGTATTATTATTGGTGCAGATTATCCTATGATTCCAGATTTCTGCAATTACAATATATAGAGTTGAAATGATTATTCCATTAAGCAATCCACTTGCCCCCTGCTGTGACCCTTGCTGTGGTGTAACTTTTAATGTTTCTGGTTTTGCAAAGGAAGATCTGCATCAATCCTTAAAGTTACATTTAAAATTTACATCAACAGTACAACCAGATGGCATTCTGACACTCACTGTAAGTATTCTAGGATTTTTCTAAAATAGCTGGCTCAAATAGAAAAGTCATCTTTTTCCCATATATGTTCCTGTCCTTTTCTCTTGTTGTGTGTTCTAACTGTTGCACTTATATTAAAATCATAAAACCAGAATGGAGAATTTATTCCAAAAATTCCCATGCATTTCTCCATCCAATCTTACTTCCTGATGCAAGGACCCACTGTCACAGATGAATTGTAATTGTACTTTCATGATGACGTCTTGCTTATTAAATAGTGACATTCAAGATATTGTCAGCACAGGCATTCTTTTATAGGTCAAGGATGTACTTATTTTGAAAACGTTTAAAAATAATGGTAATTATTTAACTGATTTCAGAAGAATCTATTTCAGTGGCATCCTGGACTTTCTACTGACTCACTAAAAATAGGGATTTTTGAAGATGATGACAGAATTCGTAAGTCCTTGATTCTACTATGTAAAATTATAATTTTACACAAGAAAAAGTACAATATGGTTTACTTTTAGCCTAGTTTACCATAATTAAGCCAAGAAAATGTAAACTAACCAAAACCTTGCAGAACTGTCGTTATTGTGACTCAGTGGTATAGACTTGTTTACAAAAATGAAGTGTTCTTGTAATTTTTTTTATCCTCCTACAATATAGTCTCAGCTTTCTAGTCCTAAGGAACTATAATTGAAGGAGTGTTGAAGGAGAAGAAAATGTCTGTCAACAATTTGCATTTGGATGGAGAAGATTATGGGAACTTTAATACTGGAATCCTGACACCTGGGCATCAAAAGGGAAACTTGCAATGGGTCATTGCTATAAATTAATCAAAGCCCTTATAGATCTTGAAGACGCTTCTCTAGTTTCCCACTCCCCTATCTATTTCCAAACAGCAGAGAGAACAGGAAAAATAATTTTGAACATCTTAATTTTCTTCAATAAAGAAATAAGCCCCTAATAAATATCAACTGTTAACAAATCACTGGTGTCAGAGGAACAGTTTAAGAAGAAATCCCTTACTATTGGCAGATAAAGAATCGCTTCCTTTCTGCTCGAAAATAAGAGGTGCATTCTTCTTCCAGCAGTTGCCTTGTAGCATACATAAGTGAGACAGTGAAGGGTCTAAACAGTGATAGGATGGAGCCTTTCCCTTGTTTTCATGCTTTGTGTTACCTAGCTGTGTCATTTATGTTACAGTACAACATCCAGTCACCACCATCTCTAGCCAGACTTAATGAGAGTAAGTTTTATTGTTTTTCTGTCTAATGAAACTTCGCTTGAGCCATTTCCTTGTATTTCAGTTTTGTTTGGGATATAACTTAAAAATGAGGCACCAAAGTACAAAATTTATAAGTTGTTTTTATTGTATAACCTCTGAAGGCAACATTAAAAAGTGTTCAAATAACAAAATGCTTTTTGATTATAGAAGTTTTAAAATTATACTAATGTTATTAAGAATTGGCCATGCTTCTAACTGTAATTGTTTCTTTTATTAAGAAGGTTTAATAAATGAGTTTCATTTCTTGTGTGGATATCTGTATTTAACTTGGTTTCTTTGACTTGGCATTACACAAGTAAAATTCAAGTTTCCTTTTTCTGCAGTCAAACTTATATATATTTATTCTCTTCTTTGACTTACATAATGCTGAGTTGTAGGAAAAATTGGTTAGGCATGGTCCTTGTGAACCCAAGTTGTATTTCAGTTTTGTAAATGAATTATCCTTACTCAGTTTGAATATCTGAACCTGGTTGGATTGGGAAATGTTATTTTAAAGCAGGCACGATAAATTATTTACCTTAAATAATTAAAAGTATATTGCACTTTTTCTGTTTGAAATTACCTATAGTTGTTACAGGAGTATAAGGCAGCTTACCTACTGTTGATATGATTATAAGGACAGATACTTGTACATTTTCAGTGTCTTCAAGTAAGATGATTGACTATTAAGTTTTATCAACTAGGAAACCATTGAGGATATATCACTTTTCAGTTGTGATTCCTGCCTTCATTAGTCTCCTTGACAAATCGAATTTCCATTTTATGTTATAGCGTGGGTTTAAATTCACCAAGCTTTCATAAGGATCCTGTTCCTTTTCGGTTTTTCTTTAAGTGAATGTTTACAGGGTAATCTAGTTGACGAAAGTTTGTTTCTTGGCACTTTGCATTTGCCACTTCTGTAATTTTTTAAGGTGTCGACTGGTTGTTAATAGATGAATCTTCCTTAGAACTACAAATGACCAGATCTAGCACTGTGCCCTTTTCTTTTTATAGATAAGGGAACTGAGACCCAGATAATAAAAACCTACGAAGTGTACCCTAGAACCTTCTGTTACTTCTTTATCTACCACTGGGCAAACTGTAAGTAAATAATTAAAATAACTGATTCAATTTGTGAATCAGAGCTCTCTTGAAATGATACAGTTGCTCATGTTAGATCTTTTGTGGTAACAATGATTGAAGTCCAAAGGTAATTGTTTAAAAAATTGTCATAAGAATTAGGCAGAACGGGTAGCCTCATATGCCCGTGGAGTAAAAGAGAGTAGAAAATATGAATTATTTTTCTTCTAATAACATAAATCTGTTATGATAGTTTTTACTCACTTATTTGTACCATAACTCTTCGAAGTAAACATTTTTGTGAAAGATACCAGCATAAAATGCAGGAAAGGGGAAGAAAACTGACATTGAGTACGTCTTTATTCATCAGTAAGGACACATGTATATTATTGGCCACATCATTTTAATTGGATGGATATTTCGTTATTTAACCAATCACCTATTGTTGGGCATACAAGTTTTTTCCCAGTTATTTTTCACAGCTTTTCATTACCATTCTTTTTTTTTTTTGAGATGGAGTTTTACTCCTGTTACTCAGGCTGGAGGGCAATGGCGACATCTCAGCTCACAGCACCCTCTGCCTCCCAGGTTCGAGTGATTGTCCTGCCTTAGCCTCCCAAGTAGCTGGCATTTCCGACATGCGCCACCACACTTGGCTAATTTTGTATTTTTAGTAGAGACGGGGTTTCTGCATGTTGGTCAGGCTCATCTTGAACTCCCGACCTCAGGTAATCCACCCACCTCTGCTTCCCAAAGTGCTGGCATTACAGGTGTGAGCCACTGTGCCTGGTCTTCATTACCATTCTTGTACAGGTTTATTTTGTCTGGTTGTTTTTGTAGTAAACATTTCCAGAAGTAGAATTGCTGGGACAAAAAGGTCCCCATTTTTTAAGGGTTTTGATAATACAATGCCAAATGTTAATTAGGTGTACTAATTAACACCTTTCATCACTAGTGTAATTCTTGCCAAGTCTATGAGAAAAAAATAATATCTCAGTTTCAATTTTATGTCTTTCATTAGTGCAGTAGGGCACTATTTGTTTTCTGATTTTGTGTTCCTTTTTTAAAATTAAGATTTTGTTTACATACAAACCATACATACATACAACATACAGTACAGTTTTATTTTGGTAATTATATACAATCATGGAACCACCACCACAATCAGAACATTGTGGGTCTTTCACCCTAAAAAGTTTCTTCCTGCTTCTTTGCAACTGGTCCCCTCTCCCATCTGCAGCGCCAGGCAACCGTTGGTCTAGTTTCTGTCACTGTAGTTTTGTCTTGATACAAGTCATTTTGTAGACATTTATATTTTCAAATAAATGGAGTCATATAGTAAGCAGTCTTTTGTGTTTGACTTTTTTTACTTAGCATAATGTTTTGAGATTCATCCATGTTTTATTAATATTTCATTTGTTTTGTATTGTTGAGTTGTATTCTTTAATATGGGTGTACCAACATTTATTTGTGTGTTCACTTGATTAGCATCTGGATTCTGCTGAAGTTTTATCTTTTATGAATCACACAATTGTGAACATTTGTATGCAAATTTTTACATAGCTCTTGGGTAAATACCTCTTTTTTACATTGCTCTTTTACATTGCTTATTTCAGATTTTACATTTTATATTACATAGCTCTTTTTACATTGGTCTTGGGTAAATACTTAGGAATGGAATTGCTAGTTCACATGGTAAATATATGCTTAACTTTATTAGATACCGCCATTCTGCTTTCCAAAGTGTCCATACATTTTACATTGCTACCAGCAATGACCACTTATTATTTTCAGACTTTTTTTTAAAACCATGAGCTCATGTTTTATTGGAATAGAGAAACATGGCCATAATTACAATATAGTATGATTAGTGCTAAATATGTCAGTCTTTTAAAACTTCAGCCATGCTAGTGGCTGTGTAGTAGAATCTTACTGTGGTTTTAATTTGCATTTCTCTGACTAGTGATGTTGAGCATACTTTTATGAGCTTATTGGCCATCTGCATAAAGTGCGGAGACCTTTCCTCAGTTTTAATTGGATTATTTATTCTGGATACAAGCCCTTTGTCATGTAGGTGTTTTAAAATAGTGTCTCCCATTTGGTGGCTTGCCTTTTCATTTTCATTTTCTTAACAGTGTATTTTGAAGAGCAAAATTTTTTTATCTTACGAAGTTCATTTCATCTATTTTTTTTTTTTTTACTTTCATAGTTTTTGCATCTTTGTGTTCTAAGAAATCTTTACCTAACCCAAAGTCTCAAACATTTTATCCAAATGATTTTTTTCCCAAGTTTAATCAGTTTTACCTTTTAAATTTAGTCCTGAAAGGGTAGCCTCATATGTCTAAGGTGGGGTAAAAGAGGGTAGAAATGATGAATTATTTTTCTTTTAATAATAGAAATCTGGCCAACTTTGAAGTCGTGTATAGTGTGAGAGTAAAGGTCATGAGTCATTTTTCTTCCATCACCATTGGTTTAAAAAGCTATCTTTTGTTCTGTTGAATTACCTTGGCCTTTGTTGAAAATTACTTGACATATAAGCATAGGTCTGTTTTTGGACTTCGTTTTCTGTTTTATTGACCTCTATGTCTGTCATTATTCCAATACCACCAAATACTGATTTTTGTAGCTTTATAATAAATGTTGAAATCAACTAGTATAAATCATTCAACATTGTTCTTCAAAATTGTTTTACGTATTCTAGGTTGTCTTTCCATACAGATTTTTAAATCAGCTGTTGCTTTCTTCGAAAAAGCATGCAGGATTTTGATTGGAATTGCGTAGAATCTAAAGATCAATTTTGGGAGGTTTGCCATTTGAACAATATTAAGTCTTTTAAGCCATGAACGTGAATCCATGGGCATGGTATATTTCTCTTTATTTAGGTTGTCACTAATTTCTCTTTGCAATGTTTTGTATTTCTCAGTGTACAAGTCTTGCACATCTTTCATTAAATTTATTTGTGAGTATTTTTTTGTGCCTCTTCTGTAAACAGAGTTGGGTTTTTATTCATCTTTATCTTCTGATTATTCAAAGCTAGTATATAGAGATGCAGTTGAATTTTATAGATTGACTTCATATCCTGGAACTTTGCTGCTTTCATTTATTAGTTCTAGTAGCTCTTTGTAGGTTTCTTAGGATTTACTACATGTATGATTTTATCATCTGTCAATCAGTACATTTTAAGTTTTTCCTTTCTCATCCATATGCCATTTATTTATTTACTTGTTTACTTATTTTTTTTCCCTATTGGCTAGGGACCCAGTGTACATGCACTTTTACAGTTGCTATGTTTTCCTGATAAATTAGCCTTATATAGGTATAAAATGTCTCTATTTCTTGTATAAATTTTATCTTGAGATTTATTTTATCTGATTCTAATATAACTATTTTAGCCGCCTTATGCTTACATGCTATATTCTTTTTCATTTATTTACTTTTAACCTATCTATATCTTTTGTTTAAAGTGTATCTCTTACAGGCAGCATATGATTGGGTATTGTTTCTTTGTCCATTATGATAGTCTCTGCCTTTTAATTGGAAACTTAGTTTATTAATCGTTAATGTAATTAGTGATGTATAGTAAGGTTTGGGTTTACCATTTTGTTGTTGTTGTTTTCTGTTGTTGCCTGCATTTTGTTTTTATGTTCCGCTTTTCCAGCCCTCTCACTTTTGGATTATTTGAGACATTTTTTTTTTTGAGATAGAAAAGCTTATATTAACTAATCTTTTTAAGTGATCTGTAGACATTTACTGACAGTAATTGCTTTAATCAAACATTTTTTGGATATTGCTGACTCAAAGTAGAAAAAAGTTTTTGGCCAGGCTTATATTAAAGTAGAAAAAAGTTTTTGGCCAGGCGTGGTGGCTCACGCCTGTAATCCCAGCACTTTGGAAGGACGAGGCTGGTGGATCACGAGGTCAGGAGATGGAGACCATCCTGGACAATATGATGAAACCTTGTCTCTACTAAAAATACAAAAATTAGCTGGACGTGGTGATGCACGCCTGTGGTCCCAGCTACTCAGGAGGTTGAGGCAGGAGAATCGCTTGAACCCGGGAGGCAGATGCTGCAATGAGCCAAGATCACACCACTGCACTCTGGCCTGGCAACAGACCGAGACTCCATCTCAAAAAAAAAAAATAGTTTTTACTCCCTTCAGCTAGAAATATTTTATGTATTTGGGATATTTCTGAGTTCGGTTGCAAAAGAAATTTAGCAGACTTAGAAAGCCTAATGAATAAAAGTTCATTTATTATAGAGTCTGGCTTGCATTTTTTTCTTTGTAGTTTCTTCCATGGGACAGAAGTTTACTTCAGGGGGGCATCAGCTTTGTCTTGTTCCTCTTTATATATGTAGTACCTAGTGATGGCTAGTTAGATGCCCAGTAAAGGTATGTGGAAAGAGTAAATGGTTTGCAGGTGGCTATTGTGTCTGTCTTTCTGCTATAAAGCATTCATGTGAAGCAACTCGGCAATTTCAAACAACCTTTTGGTAGTAATTATCCCTTCCTATATATTTCCTTTCATTCTTCTGAGGGGGAAAAATGGCAAAAAAAAAAAAAAAAAAAAAAAAAAAAAAAAGGAATGGTGGAGTGAAGGGAAATTTTGTTATATGTGGATCCTAGTCTGTTTCTTGCAACTTTGTGTAGGATAATATGCTATCTGAGAGTAACAAGAATGAATCCTGTAGATTGTTCTCTGGAAGTATAGCTGAAGTTCCATAAGCCAGCCACCATTGATATTATGCATTACATGCATTTTTACCATGATTTAAAATCTTTTTGCACTCAAACTTTTTTTTTTTTTTTTGAGACGGAGTCTTGCTCTGTCGCCCGAGCTGGAGTGCAGTGGCCAGATCTCAGCTCACTGCAAGCTCCGCCTCCCGGGTTTACGCCATTCTCCTGCCTCAGCCTCCTGGGTAGCTGGGACTACAGGCGCCCGCCACCTCGCCCGGCTAGTTTTTTGTATTTTTAGTAGAGACGGGGTTTCGCTGTGTTAGCCAGGATGGTCTCGATCTCCTGACCTCGTGATCTGCCCGTGTTGGCCTCCCAAAGTGCTGGGATTACAGGCTTGAGCCACCGCGCCCGGCACTCAAACTTTTTAAGATTGTGCTTTACCCTTTTTTTTGAACTTTGGAGTTTTTGCAGTGTGAAAATTTTTGTTTGAAAGTTGTATTGATCCATATATATTTCTGTGTTTACATATAAATACATGCAAATTTACAAAGCTGCTTCACATAGTCAATATATATTTAAGGTCGTAAAGATTCAATTAAGGGAACTTTTGTGTATGTGTATTTACAAATGAGGTAATGAATTTGGAAATATGCATAGATTTTAAGCTTTTTGTAGTTATCACAGTGGTAGGAAATTAATGTGTTAGTGATGAACTTTTGAAGCCAAGTTTTAAATACTTCAGAAAATCTATAGTGTCTTCTTAAACTTAGCAGGTGCGCTCTCTCTATAGTTTAAGGTCTGATTAAGGTTTGTAATTTGAAAACGTAAGAGATAGTGGCCAGTTACGTTAAAGTACCAAGAGAAATAGTTTTAAGACTGGTAAGCTCTTTGAAAAATGTATTCTGACCACTTTACCTGCTAATTTTTTGACTCAGACATCTATCATTTTGTTGTATACACTCACTCTATTTCTGTTGTTGATTACCATTATTATTTAATAAATGAAACATTCCAGAGTTCTTTTTCAACTTGAAAGAAATTTCCCATTGACCCTTTGTCTAGTGATAAATATGTTTATTGCTTGATATTCATTGTATTACATTATTCACTGAAATACCTATATTCTTTAAGAACAGAGCAGGGATTTTGAGATGTGGTCGTGGAACAGAAGTATGTAAAATTCTTTTCCTTTTTTTTTTTTTGAGATGGAGTCTTGCTCTGTCGCCCAGGCTGGAGTGCAGTGGCGCAATCTCGGCTCACTGCAAGCTCCGCCTCCCGGGTTTACGCCATTCTCCTGCCTCAGCCTCCCAAGCAACTGGGACTACAGGCGCCAGCCACCAAGCCTGGCTAATTTTTTTTTATTTTTTATTTTTTTTTGTATTTGTTAATAAAGATGGGGTTTCACTGTGTTAGCCAGGATGGTCTCGATCTCCTGACCTCATGATCGGCGCCTCAGCCTCCCAAAGTGCTGGGATTACAGGGGTGAGCCACCACACCTGGCCTGTAAAATACTTTTCTAACCAGTTTCTCAACCAGATCTTGGCCATTTCTCACTGTCTAGTTTCTGGGGATTTGTAATCCAGTAATAATTGCTATGTATAAACAATTATTTTTGCTTTATCAAAGTGAGGCCAAGTCAGTGGAAGATAGGGACTGGACTTTAGTTTTTGTTTTTGTTTTTTGAGAGCGAGTCTTGCTGTGTCGCCCAGGCCAGAGTGCAGTGGCGCAATCTCGGCACACTGCAACATCCGCCTTCTGGGTTCAAGCAATTCTCCTGCCTTAGCCTCCTGAATAGCTGGGATTACAGGTGCGCGCACCACTATGCCCAGCTAATTTTTGTTTTTTTTAGTAGAGACAAGGTTTCACCATGTTGGTCAGGCTGGTCTCGAGCTCCTGACTTCATGATCCACCCGCCTTGGCCTCCTGAAGTGCTGGGATTACAGGCGTGAGCCACTACACCCGGCTGGGTTTTAGTTATTTTTATTGAATGTTGTAAGTAGTAAATTCAGATAGACTTTTTTGGCAAGCACACTTGATGTTTTTTGCCCATATCACTTTGATGGTTAGTTTCATCCTTCTTACAGGGAAACGGACAACAAGCAGACCAAGGCTCTCAAGAGATTAAAAAATGAGGATCCATGTGGAAGTAACTTGCAATTATTTAGTAAAAGGGGATAATAGTATTAAAATGTTCTTACATGGAATGTTGTAGATTCAGGGAAAATTCCCTTTTCACCTCTGGGGTGGTATTTTGGATATTATTAATAATAGCCAAAGAAAGAAACTAAGAACAAGTTGATGCTGTGCTGTCCTAGTTCTAAATCCACTTTATGGTTTTCTTATGGCCACCTTTCCCAAACTCCCACACTGAAACTGTTGCATTATTGAATCTCAGTTTTAGTTCTGTTTGACTCCCATTTTAGTTCTTTTGATTTAGTAGCCTTGCATTATTCAGGTGGTTTTCTGTTACGTGTTCAATTCCTCAGTAAGATGCCAGGCTGCAGACTGTTTTCCTGTATTCAGCTACATTCTGCATGACTGTCTCTGATTACTACCTTGAATCTTCACCTTGGTTCAAGGTTTCTGTCACAGCTGAAGGGAAAGAAAATAGGTACCTTTTTTCACCCAGCACTGTCTTTTAAATTTATATCCCAAAGGTGGATTAAAAATCCTCCTAACCATGTAATATATACCTGAAATTCTAGCTGTGGTAAAACAGGTGACTTCTCTAACATGGCTCATGAGCTGTAGCAGAAGAAAATGTATCCCTCTTTACCTGAGATTTCATAGTTTGTGTATATGTAGTTTGTGTATATTTCATAGTTTGTGTACCAGTTTTTTTTTAATTGGTAGTATAAACTCTTAAAAATTGTTGTTTGATCCAAAGACTGGTGTACTTCAGATATAAACCTGTAGTGGTGTTTTCATCTCCTTCCTCCAGTTAGCTGACTTTCCAAATGGGAGAAAATATGAATTCTTTTTCAGAGGTTGCCGATATCATTTGTTAGTAAAAAATTGATTTGGGAAAAAGTAAGTTTCATTCATCAGATAAACCCTGTCAGTGTTTGAACAGTCATTCCCCTGCCCCTTCTTAGGTGAGCTATAAAGAGGACCTGGTGATTCACTCATAGATTGGCCACAGAAGAAAGCCTTTGTTATCTCTTGCTAGCCGCTTTTGAGCCTACCTCCATGTCTCCAGGTGGATCTGGAGTAGACATTGTTAGCTAATGATGATCACTTTACTCATTTAGAGTCGTTCTGCTCCCTGCATCATGCCAACAGGCTTCAGTGCCCAAAGCCAAGGCCACAGCCCTGTGTCAGACATTTTGTTTGCAATGTTTGATGTTGCTATTGTGGGTGATTTATTTAATTTCCATTATTGCTCTATTTACCATAATTAAAAATCAGGAGTAAATTGCAGTATTTGTCTCATTGCATTTTTTCCAAATATGTTTCCCAAAAACTTATTCTGTATCTAAAGCATCCATGTTATGGTTGGAGAACCTAACATGAAATAGATAGAATAATGATTTGAGTACCTCACTCTACATATTTTATTGAAAACATGCCTCAAGCAACATTAGTTTCTTCTATTTAGCTTTCAGAATAATTTTGCATATTTAGAACTTATCTTCAACTAAATAAATTCTTTTATACAGTGTGCTTTATTTATATGAACACTATAGCATTTCGATTTATATTGCCATTTTATAATTTCAATTCGTATATAATGAATATAAATAAAATATTCTAGAACTTCTTTTGTAAAATTGAGATATATCTTATATACTGCTTCTTGTATGCTAACAGATATATTCCTTATAACAGGAAAACAAAGAACGCACAAAAACCAATAAATAATAGAGCTATATAGCAGAACACTTGAATAAGAGATAATATCTCACTATGAGAATTTCAGTTCTCATAATAAGCAAAATAAAAGCTCATAAAAATAAGCAAAAATTTAATTGCCCTTAGTAGTGTAATAAGATAAATTTTTAAGAGAATGAAATGGAAGTAGTAGGCCTGAGCACTTTGCTTTAGATACACAGATTTGAATACACACAATTTCGTAGTAAATACTTTCAACGTAAATTTTACATACAGCATCCTCAGATTATGGTGCAATAAAATTGGAAATGAATAAGAAAACAGGTTTTCAACCAAATGAAAAAGAGAAATACATACTACAATAAAACTATACTACTTGAAAGACATAAAAAATCCCCCTCACCAATTATCATGAGGCTGGCATAACTCATAATTTTGTTCAACTCTACATGCCAATTTCAACAAGAAAAAATAGAGTATACATAATGTACTGCTTAATCCCAAAAGGACCTAAGAAAAGAACACAGTAAGATAGACAAAATTAAGATGAAAACTACTGAAATGAATAATAAAAAAATTTTTTAACTTTAGAAACTAGATTACAAAAATTAAAAACACTACACAACTGGGTATTTTGAATACACTAGTTGCAATAGGAAGCACAAGAATCCTATGGAATCACTGGTGAATATTTTTAAATATGTAATATGTATATCATAGAAATAGCTACTAAGCCAGGCACAGTGGCTCACGCCTGTAATCCCAGTGCTTTGGGAGACCGTGGTGGGTGAATCACCTGAGGTCAGGAGTTCAAGACCAGCCTGGCCAACATGGTGAAACCCCGTCTCTACTAAAAATGCAAAAATTAGCTGGGCATGGTCGCAGCGCCTGTAATCCCAGCTACTCGGGAGGCTGAGGCAGGAGAATTGCTTGAACCTGGGAGGCAGAGGTTGCAATGAGCCAGGACCATGCCCTTAAAAAGGAAAAGGGGAAAAAAAAGAAACAGCTACTAAACACTGAAGTAAATTGAAGTTTACCCAGTTTATTTTGTGAGGCAGACAGGTATGGTGCCTTCTAAGGTCAGAACATAAGATTGAAGGCAGGCTTGTTGATGAATATAGATGAAAAAACTCTAAGAATAATGTAAATAGAACACATATTAAAAGGTATCCAACAATTAAAAATAATATTCACCATGACCAAGTGAGATTTAGTATAGAAATTCAAGATTGGTTCAGTGTAAGTCAAACTATTAATATAATCCATTTCATTTCTAGGAAAAATAGTAAAATCAATTAAAACAATGTTCATTGACCTGGGATGGGATACTGTTCTAGGCACTGGAAGGATACAAAGAGACATATATCAGTAGAATCCTTGTGCTCTCAAGGGTTTATAACCTAGTAAATTAAAAAAGAAAATTAGTGAAAATCATGATGTGCCCCAAATATTTGAAAATATCCTAAAAATGTCTTATAAAAATTAACAGACTAGGCACGGTGGCTCACACCTATAATCCCAGCACTTTGGGAGACCATGGTAGCTGGATCACTTGAGGTCGGGAGTTTGAGACCAGCCTGGCCAACATGGTGAAACGTCATCTCTACTAAAAATACAAAAATTAGCTAGGTGTGGTGGCACGTGCCTATAGTTCCAGCTACTCAGGAGGCAAGAGAATCACTTGAATCCAGGAAGCAGAGGTTGTAGCCAAGATCACATCACTGTGCTCCCGCCTGGGCAACAGAGGGATACTCTGTCTTTTAACATACATTCCTGACAATTCAAAAAAGTATAAAGGAAATGTAGGGTTTTTCATATATATTTGTAACTAAGATTTAGCATTAGCCTAAAAGGAAAAGTAAAGGCATCTTCTGTTATAAAGTAAAATAGCGCTGCCTCATATCAAATGTTAGCTATTATATAGAAGTCAAGAAAACAAGGTACAGATACATGCAGGAAGGAAATTAAGCTATCAGAATTCAAATGATTGTCATATATCCTGAAAATCTGAAAAATTAAACAACATAATAATTGAATTTAGAGATGTTGCAAATTTTCAGTTAACAAAAGTAAAACATGTTACTGTATTTTAACAATAGATAATATAGCAACAAATATATACCTGTTTACAGTGACACATGTAAAATACTTTAACATAATGTTCTGTGTATATGTGAATACTAAAACTTTAATAGCAAGTATGAAATAAGTTTGAATAAATGGAAAGTTGTACCCTGGCTAGTGGGAAGGCCAGATGTGTTAAAATCACATACTTACTATATATTAATTACTAGATTTAATATTTAACCAAAATACCAATATAATATCTTTAGAAGCCTTGATACCAGCAGCAACGTTACCTGAGAATCTCAATTCCCCACCCCAGACACAGGGAATCTATCTACGTTTTAAGATTTTAAGATTTCCAGGTGATTCCTGTTTGTTTAAATAAGTGGTTAATATGTGACCTATTTGGATGAATGGGAAAACTGTATATCAAAGGGGATAGAAGGAAACTGTACAGAATAAAATCAGAATAGTGTCTATAATATTGTAAACAGTTAATATTCTATGGTGATGATTTTTGTCCTAACAACTTTATTGAGGCATAATTCATATACCGTAAAATTTACCCATCATACATATGTAATTCAGTGCCTTTTAGTTAATTTATGGTGTTATACAACCATCACTACCACCCAATTTTAGAATATTTTCATCACCCCAAAGACTTGCTAATTAATAGTAACCCACTCCCAACCCCAGGCAACCACGGAAATGTTCTGTCTCTACACATTTGTTTTTTCCAAGAATTTCTTGTAAGTGATATAATATATTATGTAGTCTTTTGTGTTTGGCTTCTTTCACTTAGCATAATGTTTTTGAGGTTTATCCATGTGGTAATAAAGTTTGTTCTGTTGTATAGATGTATCATAGTTTGTTTGTGCATTCACTAGGTAATGGATTTAACACTTTTCAGTTTTTGACTATTATGAATAATGCTGCTATGAATATTTACATATAAGTCTTTGTGTGGACTTAAGTTTTCATTTCCCCTGCATAGACACCTAAGAGTGGAGTTGCAGGGTCATGGTAAGTTTATGTTTAATTTTTTTAAGATGCAGCCAAACTGTTTTCCAAGGTAGATGTGCCATTGTACAGTCTTACCAGTAATGTAAAAGGGTTCCAATTTTGATTGGGATTACATTGAATCTATAAGTCACTATGAGGAGAATTGTCATCTTAACACCATTGAGTTTTCTAATCCATGAATATGAAGTGTTCCTTTATTTAAATCTTCTCTAATTTATCTCAGCAATGTTTTGTAGTTTGCATTCTATGTCTTACACTTCTTTTTAAAATTTATTCTTTAAGTATCTTATTCTTTATGATTCTGTTGTGAATGGAATTGTTTTCTTAAGTTCATCTTTAGATTATTTATTGCTTATATATATATATATCTTGGAATATTTTCATTTGGACTTATTTTTGAAGGATAGGCTCTTTTTAGTCAGATACAGAAGTTGCTTTCTCCACTAAAATATGGCATTCCACTGCCTTCTGACTTCCATTATTTCTGATGAGAAGTCAGTCATTTATCATATTGTTATTTTTTGCTTGCTATTTTTAGAGTTTTTCTTTGACTTGAATTGATGTTTGACTATGAAGTGTCTAGGCGTGGATCTCTTTGTCTATCCTACTTGGGGTTTTTTTTTTTGTTTTTTTTTTTGTTTTTTTTTTTTTTACAACTTTTTGGATCTGTAGATTATTTTTCATCAAATTTGGAAATATTTCAACCATCATTTCTTTTTCTTCAAATACTTGTTCTGCCTCTTTCTCGCTCCTTTCGTCCTGATATTCCCATTGCATGCATATTGGTACCCTCAGTGTTATTGCATAGATCCCTGAGGTTTTGTTCATTTTCTCAAACTTTTTTCTTCGTTTCTCATACATACTTTTCAAATCTAGAATTTGATTTTGTTCTATTTTTGTAGTTTCTACTTCTGTGTTGATATTCCCTGTTGAGTCATTGTCACTGTATTTTAATTTCTTAAACAGGTCTCCTTTAATTCTTTGAGCATATTTATGATAGCTAGTTTGGGAGTCTTTTTCTGAGTAGGACATCTGAACCCACTCAGAAACAGTTTCTGTTTGTTCGTTTGTTTGTTTTTTTGATCTATTGCCCAGGCTGGAGTGTAGTGGTGCAATCTCAGCTCACTGCAACCTCTGCCTCCCGGGTTCAAGTGATTCTCCTGCTTCAGCCTCCCAAGTAACTGGGATTACAGATGCATGCCACCATGCCTGGCTAATTTTTTGTTGTTGTTTCTAGTAGAGACGAAGTTTCACCATGTTGGCCAGGCTGGTCTTAATCTCCTGATCTCAGGAGATCTGCCCACCTTGGCCTCCCAAAGTTCTGGGATTACAGGCATAGCCACTGTGTCTGTCCAGAAACAGTTTTTATTGACTGCTTTTTTCCCCTGAGTATGGGACACATTTTCCTGTTTCTTTACATGTCGTGGAATGTTTTTGCTAAAAGCTGGACATATTAGATAATACAGCATAACAGCTCTGGTTCTGATTTTCCTCGCCCCTGACAGTTGTCATTATTGTTATTATATATATTTGCTTATTCTTAAATGACACATGCAGACTTAATGTGCAGAATCTCTCTCCCCACTGAGGTGCAGCCAACTCGGGTCTCTGTTCAGTTTTGTTTTTTTTTTTAATTTTTAGCCTAGCTTTCTTGGAGTCCTGCTTGTGTCTGCATAGCTGAGTGGTTGGCTATTGGTTAAAGGTGCTCAAGCATTTTGAGCTAGTAAGG
>NC_045449.1:22635558-22649695 GCF_002776525.5 Piliocolobus tephrosceles
GTGTGTGTGTGTGTGTGTGTGTGTGTGTGTGTTGGGAGATCATGTAGTTTTCAAATTTGCCCAGCTTTTATTTTCTGCTGAGCCCTCTCAGTTTTTCCTCACATGCAGGAAGCCTCTCAGTCAGCAAGAGATCTATGGAGAGTTCAGGCTCTCTCCAGTCTCCTCTGGACATATATTCAGCCATCAGTTAGCCAGGACTGTGTGGGGAGTTTAGCCCCCCTTTGTGGCTCTCTCATTTCCAGAATCTGCTTGTTAAATTTCTGGATTTCTGATAGTCTGCCCTTCTTCTCAACCAGGACAGCAGCCTTTGAATAACAGAGTATAGGCTTTCTCTGTTCTTTTCTAGTTGGGTTTAATGCTTTGACCCCACAATGCTACTGGGTGTGGATTTTTTGCCCTCGCCTTCAAATCATGTTAGCTCTCTGTGACAATGAAGCTGCTGGGTTTTGTAGCCAGCCTTGCCCGGGAACTATTAGATGTACTGGTGCTTGGATAGGGTGTGGCAGGGGTGGGGTAAGAAGCAACCCCAAGCTGTGACTCCTCTTAACACAAATTTCAGCAGTTTTTTGTAAAAACACTTAAATTTGTCATTTGACTTTGGCCATTTTCTGGAGTCCCAAAATGGCTGTTTTTGACACTTTCGTCTAGTTTTATAGTTGTTTTGAGGGGAAAGGATTTGCTGACCTCTTCAGTTTGCCACAGCTGGAAGTCCTGCCTCCTGTTTTGTTTTGTTTTTGTAATATTTTTGGGTTTGGTTATTTTTAACAGGCTAATTGAAAACCTGAAACACATCTATATGTTGTAGCTGCTTCAGCGTTTTGCTTCACAATGGAATAAGTTAGGAGATTGTGATTAGATTAGGGGTGGGGCTGTAGTCCTAAATTTGCTGACAGCACTTTCCTGTGGAATGCTTCCTAATAATGTTTTCTTGTGTAATGATGAAGAAAATGTTTATTTTTTTAAGCAAGCAGATTCCTTTGGAATTCTACTACAACATAAAAAAGACATTACGTATACTCCTTTCTACAGAATGAATTTGGCACAGGGAAAGAAGTGACAAAGTTCTTTGGGCTGGTATAGATGTATATCTATATGAAAAATAATGGAAAGACTCATCCTTTTAAAAAGTTACTCATTATACAAGTTTAAGCTAAAATACTTTTTTTGTGCTAGAAAATTAAGCCGGGCAATTTGCCTTTTTAAAAAAATCTTTCTAATTTAGTAACAAACATACCCAAAATAAAATGTATAACTCAGTGGCGTATCACAAAGTGCACACTTCTGTAACCACCATTCAAGTGAGATACAGGACATCACCAGTACCCAGAAGTCCCCTGTGCCTTCTGGATCCATATCCCAAGAAAGGATTCTTGGATCTCACACAAGAAAAAATTCAGGGCAAGTCCATAAAGTGAAAGCAAGTTTACTTAAGTAAAGGGATAAAAGAATGGCTACTCCATAGGTAGAGCAGCCCTGAGGGCTGCTGATTGCCCATTTTTATGATTATTTCTTGATTATATGCTAAACAAAGGATGGATTATTTATGCCTCCCCTTTTTAAGCCATATAGGGTAACTTCTTGGTGTTGCCATGGCATTTGTAAACTGTCCTGGTGCTAGTGGGAGTGTCTTTTAGCATGCTAATGTATTATAATTCCAGAGGTCACTCATCACCATCTTGGTTTTGGTGGATTTTAGCTGGCTGCTTTACTGCAACTTGTTATACCAGCAAGGTCTTTATGACCTGTATCTTGTGCTGACTTCCTATCTCATCCTGTGACTCAGAATGCCTTAACTTCCTGGGAATGCAGCCCAGTAGGTCTCAGCCTCATTTTACCCACCCCTTACTCAAGATGGAGTTGCTCTGGTTCAAACGCCTCTGACACTCTACCATCGTTGTCCGCTCCTCCCAAGATAATCACTATCCTAACTTTTATGCTAACTACTTCCTTTCCCAGCAGTTTCTGTCTCCTAAGTGTGCATCCCTAAACATTATAGTTTAACTTTGCCTTTTTTAAAAAAAAATTATGGAAATGGTATCTTGTAGTATGTATTTATTGTGACTGATTTCTTTTGTTCAAAATTATGTTTGTAAGATTTGTCTATGTTGTTGCATATAGCAGTAGTTTAATTGCTGGAGAGTATTCCGTATGAATATATTACAATTTGTATACTGTATATTATATATTAAACATTCTGTTTGTGGATATTTAAGCTATTTCCAGTTTTAAGGGTATTACAAATATTGCTGCTCTGAATATGCTTGCATGTGTCTTAATGTATAGATATGCATATTCCTTTTGGTTATATACCTAGGAGTCAAATTGCCAGGTCATAGTGTATATATATTTTTGACTTAATAGATAGTGTCAACTTGTTTTCCAAAGTAATTATAACAGTTTACCCTCCTAAACTATAAGAATTTCCATTGGGCCGGGCGCGGTGGCTCAAGCCTGTAATCCCAGCACTTTGGGAGGCCGAGACGGGCGGATCACGAGGTCAGGAGATCGAGACCATCCTGGCTAACACGGTGAAACCCCGTCTCTACTAAAAAATACAAAAAACTAGCCAGGCAAGGTGGCGGGCGCCTGTAGTCCCAGCTACTCAGGAGGCTGAGGCAGGAGAATGGTGTGAACCCGGGAGGCGGAGCTTGCAGTGAGCTGAGATCCGGCCACTGCACTCCAGCCTGGGCGACAGAGTGAGACTCCGTCTCAAAAAAAAAAAAAGAAAATTTCAAACTTACATTATTTTCTGTTTGTATAATTAGACCCCATTATACCCACCACCTAGATTCAGTATTTAATAAGATCTACTTCATTTGTTTCAACTATTTTTTTTTTATTGTTGCTGAAGTATTTTAAAACAAATCCTAGATCTCATGTCATTTCACCTGTTTATACTTATAAGTATGCATCTCTAGAAAATACGGACATATTATTTATAACTAATTCTAGGCCATATTCACATTTCCTCATTTATATTTTTAAAATTTTTTATTTTATGTATACAGAGCTAACATGGTTTCTTTCATTGAGTGGATGCCTTGGATAATTCATTCAACAAAGATCATTTAGTCCAACTTAATGAAACCTATATCCTTGACGTACTGATGGAAACACTGGCAGCACCTATTGAGGCCATGTTTCAGGATCAGACCATGCTGCTTTGAGCAGATGCAACAAGTGTGAGAACCCCGGCCAAATTTTCATGGGTGGCTCCAGTAGAGCTGCTGGTGACCCATCTTGCTTTCAGGAGTGCAACCAGGCGAAGGGCTTCTTTTATTTCAAAAATTTTTTTACTGTTGATATGTTCAATTTGCTTTTAACTTCAGGCATATTGTTCACATTTTGTATTAAGTAATTATTAAAATATTAGCCATTAAAATATTAAAATATGCTCTATGACAATTCAGAACAAAGTTTTCTGATGTGAGCTTTATTTCTAAATTCATTAAGATTTTTGACATCTGCAAAGCCACACTGTCACAAACCTACCATGTGAATAAAACTGTCTTTTTCTTTCAAATGTTTTCTATCCTTACATAAACCTAATGTGCAACAAAAATTGCCAGTTGTTAAATATAAATTTTTTTCTGGTCCTCAATGTTCCTATTAGTGAACACATACCTTTCAGGAAGTAATCAGTGGGATTAAAAGTAAGTGCATTTTTGTGTGACATATTTTTAGTTTTATTTGCCCTTTGTAACCTCTTCTTGCCTAGACAAAGTTGTTAAAATGCAAGAGGGAGATGTAGTTGTGAATTATTTTCATTTGTGGCTTTGCCTAGAAGCCTTTCCTTCATTGTTTCAACTGGTTTTCCTCCCCATGCAATATTCGTAGGTCTGTTTCTAAGCAAGGACTGTGACTAGTGGGCCATGAAAACTACCTAGACTTGGCAGACTGGGCTGTATCATGTTCACCCTCTAACATGAGAAAATCTGGCATGGCAATTTTCCTGCAGGCAGTTCAATACTCCTCGTAGACATATTGAACAGTGACTGAGGAGGAAGTCTCTATATCTCCCCAGCATCTACAGTATGGATGGAACTAATTAATTCATGATCTAAAAAGCAATTAAATATTCCCAAGACCACAAGAATGATCATAAAATGATTTAGCTACATTTTAACTTATCCACTATTATTGGTGGGGACTGAAAGGGTCTTAAGAGTTAGGTTTCACTCACTAGTACTAAGTACTTGAAAATAAATATGACAGCTTGATGCTGGATGGCTTACCTATTCCTTATCCTTCCTCCATTACCAGCACCTTCAGGTGTCTCACTACAGATCAGAATGGCCCAGTGCTGTCTTATCTGCTGAGATCTTTGCTATTTTTAGTTCATTAAACACAGGATGTTTAAGTTCTTATTTAACTCTTTGAGTCAAATACAGATATTTTGCTGCTCTTAATATTATTTGCTCCTCCTAATATTGAATAATATTAGGAGGATATGAAGAAAAGAATGAACTGTTTCTCAGCCTTGGTTTATCTGTTGTATAAGGCCTTTTTTCTTTGTAATACAAATTAGCAAATTTGGGAATCATTTTATATATCCTGATAAATTGGAAAAGGATCTCTTTCTTAATGCATACAGCTAACCCAACAATTACCAAACTTGGATAAACAAACAAATGAGAAAAGAACTCGGCTAATAGGATACATTAAATATAGAAGATGAGAATCCATTTTTTATTTATGTGTTTTGGATGGGGGAAAAGCCTAGAAAGATTTCTTCTAAATTGTGTACAACTCGATAAATGTGGTGAAGTGCACACAAATTACAGCCTGTTAAAATTGTGATTAGAAAGACTAGTGAGAAATAAAAATAAATTTGTTATTCCATAACTTACTACATAAATTTCTTGTGTATCCTTGAACATAAAATAAGGACTAAGGTACAAATAGGATACATTTCCTAGACTTGTTTGTTGTCAAACATTTTGCCCCAGTTTGCTAATTGTTTTCTGAAACAGACTTAATCTAAATACAAGTAAAAATAAGGAAATGAATTTCAAAATAAATGTGAAGGCAATAATCTAAATATTTAGAGTTTAGTTAGGAGGTTCTGTTACTGAGATATGTACTGTACTGGTGTAGTTGACATATTGTAGTATGTGTAGCAAGAAATGGAGGATTGCTGATTACAACTTTATGTGATAGAATTAGAAGAACCTGATTTTCTTAAACCAAGTTGAAGCACTTTTTAAATTATATTATGCATTTGCTTTGAATAGCTAAAAACATGTATCAGAAACATGAACTTTAAAACTGCTAAAACATGGGGGATTCTTCACATAAAAATGAAAGAGAAACATAATTTCTTGGAGATTCTTGCTGTCTAGTTTAAAGATGTTTTAAGTGACATTTTAGTGGCTGAGAAAGTATTCCCAGTAATAAGTTTCACTTTTGTTTCATTACAACTTTTCTGCTTGTCAGTAATTTAAGCAGATTTGTGGCAGTGTTCAGTCTTCTGGGATTAAGAAAACTCAACAAAATGACCACAACAGATCTAAAATGCTTCCTGTTTTATTATTGTACTCTTTTGATCAATTCCATATCTCTCTGAAAAATGACTTGTGGATTCTTCTGGCTTTTTAAAAACCAGTTGAATTTGTGAGGACAAAGAAGTATTGATAAACTCTGGACAGGTGTAAGGAAGGATTCCTTCTCATGACTCTTAAACATGCTGTTTGAAGTATAAATTTAAGACTTAGAAAGTAAACTCCTGTTAGTAAAACTTGACTGTTTAAGAAGGGAATCAGATGACATGACAGATGCACTGTCTTATTTAAGGCATCCAGTGTTTAGCAGAGAAAGTAACTGCCCCAGAATTGTAGGTATAAGGATGGCTCCTTTTTTTTCTGAAATGAAGAAAGTTGTCCTAAGTGTTGTTCATTATCTCTACAGCTGGAGCTTCATTAGCAAGTGCCGTTAGAATAACCAGGGTATTGCAGCAGCAGAGAAACTAAGCGCCTCAAGCCTTTGAGTAACAAAGAAAATAAAAGAATTCCTGTATAACATGCCTCCACACTTATCTGTGTTCTGTGGTACTGTTTGTGCTGAACCAAAGCATCTGCTACCTCAAGTTAAGAGAGAACAAACTCAACATGGCATGAAATTACTGCACTGCCATTCACATTCATTAGAGTTATATTGTTGCCAGCTACAGGCATGACTGGCTTTTGCATGAATACTAAAATGCTGCTTTGTGAATTTTACTTTAAAACATTACAAGACACAGTACTCACCTTGAGCCTGTGTCAAGTGTTTTCAGGAGTGGGTTTATCTCCTTTAGTGGCTTTTCTAACCATAATAGGGTGACCAGTAAGTAGTAGTCAGAAGTTAGGAAGAAGTATCGTATGAGGCCTTTGGAAAGGGCATTGTGTTAAATCAGTTTACCTCATGTTTAAAAACTAGTATTTATTGTGCCCGGCTAACTGTTAAAGATATTAAAATTATTGTCATTTGGCAACCATCGTAATAATTGATTCTGACAAAAATCGTGAATGGATACTAAAGTTAATGGATCAAAGTTCAGTGAGGAATAGGATATTTACACAGTTACAAAGGGAAAAAAATAGTAACTTTATAGTGGAGAAACCTGGCAGACACCTCATTCAAGTGATTAAAGTTATCAGCAGTAATGAGACATATTGACATTATATGCTTCCTGAGATGATGCACTGAGAAAGCATCAGTTCTTTGTTGTTTCTGTCAAAAATGGGTAATCTGAATCTAGTTATGAGAAAACACCAAACCCAAATTAAGGGCTAGTCTTCAAGGTAACTGGCCTGGTCTGTATATTTCAAAAATGGCAGTCATGAAAGACATGCCAAATAACTTCTAGATTAGAGAAGACCAAAGAGACGTGACAGTTGAATACAATGTGTTATCTGAAGTTTTCCCTTTTTCGTATTTCATTGACATTTTTCTCTTCTAGTAGCTAGATACTGAAGTAGTATATTTAAACAGAAAAAAAGTACGACTCATAGTTTGAATATAGCAATATATCAGTGTCCCCTCCTATTTTCTAGTTTATGTGGATTTTTAATCAGTATTGCAGATTTGGCTGGGGTGTGTGTGTGCGTGTGTGTGTGTGTGTGTATGTGTGTGTGTGTATGTGAGATACAGGGTCTCACTGTGTTGCCTAGGCTGGTCTAGAACTCCTGGCCCCAAGTGATCCTCCTGTCTCATCCTCAGCCTCCCAAAGTGCTGGGATTAACAGGTGTGAGCCACTGCACCCTACCTGGGTTGGTATTTTTTAAGCAACAGTCATGAATGTTAGGTCTCCTGGCCTACTTGAGTTACATTTATGAAGCTATTGAAAACTCACAATTGCCTGTAGTCCCAGCTACTCAGAGGGCTGAGGCAGGAAGACTACTTGAGCCCAAGAGTTCCAGGCTGCAGTGATCCATATTTGTGCCACTGCACTCCAGCCAGGGTGACGGTGAGACCCTGTCTCTAAAAAATAATGATAATAGATAATACTTGTTTTATCAAAATTTTGGCCAATGGAAGAAAGTGAAGCCATCGTGTTCTTAGATAGCACCATGTTAAGGAAAAAAAATACTAGAATACATCCCAAGTAATCCCAGCTACTTGGGAGGCTGAGGCATAAGAATCGCTTGAACCTGGAGGTGGAGGTTGCAGTGAGCCAAAATTTCTTGACTGCACTCTAGCCTGGGCGACAGAACGAGACTGTCTCAAAAAAAAAAAGAAAGAAAAAATAAATACCAATAAATTGAGTATACATGGCCAATTGGTCATTTGGCAAATTGATTTTCCATGAATTAACTAACCTAGAGCTTTTTTTTTTTCCTTCTACCTATCATACTAAGATTGGTTGTTATGGTAGAATTTATTTCTGTCCAATTTATTTGGCTAGATTCCTGCCTAACATTTTCAGCTATTATTCGTTCAGCCCCTGTTCTGATCATCCAATGCTCTATTTATTCCTCCTAAATTTGTGTCGTTTTAAAATCTGGGATTACAGGCACCCGCCACCACACCCAGCTAATTTTAGTATTTTTGGTAGAGACTGAGTTTCACCATGTTGGCCAGGCTCGTCTCAAACTCCTGGCCTCAGGTGATCCACCCACCTTGGCCTCCCAAAATACAGGGATTACAGGCGTGAGCCACTGAGCCCGGCCTGATATTCTTTTAACTATTTGGTTAATATATATCAACTGGGTTCAGTCAAAAAAACAGAAACCACATTCCTATTTCAAACATAGGGAAATATAATACAGGAAATTGGTTATATAGGTATTAGAAGGCTAAAAGGGGCGGGTGGAGGGGGACACAGTTATTAAAGAGATAGTAACTACAAGAAGCAACTACCACACTAAGAGCTAGGAAATAAAAGGGATGAAGTTATCATTACTTGGGAGCTAGAGGGATCCCTAAGCTGGCACCCAGACTTCTAAGGAGGGGACATTGTTCAACTGCTACTTATATTGAAATCCGTATTACTAAAAGATGTTCATATACATAAGATATCAAAATATTTAAATTGTGTTTGAACATGTCTTCCCTCTCAATGTAGTTCTGAAAATAAAGCATAAAACTAATTTGACTTTTATCAAATTAATGTTATCTATGCTGCTTCTGTATGTTTGTTTTTTCCTGTCTTTAAAATGGCTTTACCACTAATACCATAAAGTGACTTCTGAAAGAGTAAGTGTTTATATAAATTTAGACAGGGAATTTGTTTTTTAAAGCATGGCAGATGACTTGGGTGACCAAACATTCTCTTTAATTGTTAAGTGTGTACTTTTTTATCTTTCTCACTGACACCTTAAGCTTCATTAAGTGGACTTAATGTTGAGTGTTTTAAGATAAAGATATTGTCATGATCTGAAACATTGGAAAACAAGGTGTGGAACTGATTTCTCTGTTTTTTTTCCCCCTTCTCCAAATACTGCTTCTTTAGGTCAGTAACAGATCCAAGAGATGGAAAGAGAGTAGCACTCAAAAAGATGCCCAACGTCTTCCAGAATCTGGTCTCTTGCAAAAGGGTCTTCCGGGAATTGAAGATGTTGTGTTTTTTTAAGCATGATAATGTAAGTGAAATTGGTATTTGGGGGAAACTATTTCCTAAGCCTCCTGCATTCAATTAGTAAAGAGCAAATGAGCGTTTAAAAGGGCACCTATAAGTAAAATTTGGAAATTGGCTACAGTTTTATGCCAAAATGTGAAAACAAATAAGTGCACCAGTGAGGTTATAGGAGAATACTTATTGTTAGGTTTTCAATTCATGCGTTCTTATTGGAAGAGATGCACACACACGGAGTTTTCTAAGCTGTAGTCTTTCAGTGCTTTGCTTTCCTTTTATATATACTCTTTATGTCTCTCTATGACTGTCTTATATTTTCACTATTGAGATTAGTGGTTTTCAACCTTAGCATATTAGACACACCTGGGGAGTCCATTTTATGAGCATTTTATTTGAAGGTTTGAAAATTACACTATGAATTATATGACATGCACAAGCTCTAAACCTCAAATCAGGAGTTTCACATTGGCTTCTGGAATGTGGTGTGCACTCTCATTTGTCAATCTGAATGTCTTTTTTAATTCTAAGAATACAAGCTATTAAATATGTTTAAAACCCATAGAAAAGGAACATGTATTTGTAGGGAAAATAGGTTATTAATAGAAACTACAACCAAGGTTTTTAATGAGGTGCTTGGAAACCTGAGACAAATTGGACCCTTTTTGTGACTGAACAATGAGCAAGTGTAAGTGAATTCAAGTGAATTCTAAGACTGATTGATTGACAGATAAATATTGATTGATGCAAAGCAAATATTGATATTTAGCCAAGGAATAATACTAATATTCAACACAAAAATAGAGTGTAGTGATTTATGTAGTGAGTGATTTAAGTGGAAATAATTGACCCTTGATTTTAAGGGTCTTCCGGGAATTGAAGATGTTGTGTTTTATCTCGTAATATTTTAAATCAGATTAAGTTAGAGATGTGGGAAACAGTTTCTCCTTTAAAAACAGTACATCCCTTAAGTTAACATAGGCTAGCTTATTTTTGGCTGTGTTTAGAGATGTGAAGACTTACAGACAAATAGACTCGTTGTGTTTTGACAGAGCTTCCCTTCAACTAATCCTGAATTAAAAATTTGATACATGTAAAATTTACCTGGAGGTTGCCAGCATTAGAATATGTTTTCATTTTCATGTGAAAAGAAAAACTGCCTCAAATTCTTTATATAGTACTCAACCTATGCTATTTTAATTGCCATAATAAAAACTTATCAGAAAAAAAATTATGATTTCTTATGAGTCTGAGTGCTTATTTGCACAAAAAACTTGAGAACTTTGGCCAAAAGTTTGGTCTCACTTAAGAAGCAAATTTGCAAAAGTTTGAGGTATTTGTTAAAACTGGAGTACTAAACTTACCATATGGTTTACTCGAAGCTCCTTGGTTTGACATATTTCATTTTATTGATTATTCCTCTTGAAATTCTCTTGCCTTAATTTTTTTAAAGGGTATTGCTGTGTTTTAGTCAATTGGAACTGCCTTAAAATGCTTGTTTTAATACATTTAAAAATACCACTTGAAGCCGGGGACAATGGCTGCATCTGTAATCCTAGCTACTCAGAAGGCTGAGGTGGTAGGATCACTTGAGTCCAGGAGTTCAAGACCAGCCTGGACAATGTAATGAGACTTCATCTCTAAAGAAGAAAGTCTTATAAATTAGCTGGGTGTGGTGGCACAGATCTGTAGTCTTAGCTATTTGGGAGGCTGAAGCAGGAAGATCACTTGAGCCAGGAATTCAAGGTTGCAGTGAGTTATGATCACCCCTGCACTTCAGTCCGGGTGCAGAGCAGGACTCCATCTCTAAAAGAAAAACCACAACACAAAACAAAATACCACTTGAGTTACTATTTTACTACCAATTCCTCAGATTTTAGAAATAATTTAGAATAATGTCTAGTTCTTTATTTCTTGACCTTACCTTAGTGTGTCACTTCAGTATCAAAGAGTGCAGGCCTTCTTTCATTGTCAGAGACTCAAATAAAGGTATCCATGATGAAGAAATATCTCAAGGGTGGCATCAGAAATTTGCTTACTAAGGGCCGGGTGCAGTGGCTCATGCTTGTAATCCCAGCACTTTGGGAGGCCAGGGCAGCTGAATCTTTTGAGTCCAGGAGTTCAAGACCAGCCTGGGCAACGTTGCAAAACCCTGTCTCTACAAAAAATAAAAAATCAGCTGGGTTTGGTGGCACACGCCTATAGTCCCAGCTACTCAGGAGGCTAAGGTTCAGGAGGATCACTTGAGCCTCTGAGGCAGAGGCTGCAGTGAGCCAAGATCACAACACTGCCTGGGCACAGAGCAAGATACCATCTCAAAAAAAAAAAAAAAAGAAATTTGCTTACTAATGATATCAATGGCTTACTATATTCAGACCAACCTTGGCCTCTTCTATAAAGGAGGGGTGGTATAATAAACTGCTGTTTGTCTAGTTGGTATTTTTGCTCAAGACTCATTCCTAATAACTAATTAAGTTACAAAGATAGTGTCAAAGGGAGCAGTGTAAGAAAAATAAACTGAATTTGTGAAAATCGCACCAATTAAAACATACAAGCAATTCTAATATAGTTCCTAAGAGCTGTGCTTTAAAGTCAGAACTAGGTTTGAATTTTGGTTCTACTGTTTTTTACTGTTGCATCTTGGATGTTAATTTCTCCAAGCTTTAAGTTTTTTCATTTTCGAAGCAGGCATGGTAAAAGCAGAAATAACTGTATATGATTGTTGTAGAAATTAAATTTTTTAAATGCATGTAAATCTGCTCAACACACACAAAACCACTATTTGGAGCTGCTGAGCTCTATCATAGAAGAGTGCCTGTGACATCTGTGAAAGTGTTTAAAAGTGAGGCACATAGTTGGAGATGGCACAGCACCACTATTTTATATATAATGGATCTCTGCTATCTCTGAGATCTATTTCCAAAAGGATCTCAGGGCCAGCACACCTAGTATGTGTGGAATGCCAGTCTAAGAGACAACTGGTATTTGATCTAGTTAAGGCAGCAAATGTTTATTTATTGTGTCCTATGTAAGGAGTGCAGTGCTAGGTCATGTGGAAGATACAATAAAGACTTAAAACACTTCCTTTTTGAAGAGGTGTGTTTAATATTGCTGTGTGTCAGGAGATATGCTAGATGCTTTACATATATTTATTAATTTACTCCTTAAAAATCTTGTCAGATAGAGCTTGTTAACCTTACTTTGTGGAGGAGGAACCAAAGGCTTGGAGTTACGTAACTTGCCCAAGGTTAAGGTGGCACAGACTGGACTGTAAATCTGTCTTGCTGTAGAACCCATATTCATTAATTCAGTAAACATTTGTTTTGCACATCCTATATGCCTAAACTACATTAGCTTCTGGTGTCTTTATCTTCAAATAGTTGAAATTATTTTCATAATGTGATAACTACTATGATAAAAGTACTATGGGAGCGTTGCCTGGTTAAACATTAAGCCAGGACAGCTGTGTGCATAGCAAAGCTCTGGACAACCAAAACCTAGAAATGTATTCAAAGATTCCCTGGAGAGGGGTGCCTTAAAACACAGATTCGTGGTTCTTACCTTACACCTACTAAGTTGTAATCTCTGAGATTGAGGCCCAGGTATCTGTGATTTTTTAAAGCTTCTCAAGTGTCAGGCGAGTACCATAATATTAAGAAGAGAGAAAAATTGTTGTGAACTTAGAAACTCAAAGATGCGCCAAACACAGAGAAGAAAAATCTTAATATGAGCCTTTTGAGAACAAGATTTGATTGAAGCAGAAAGGAATGTCATGACAAAAATGGCATTTAGAAAGATTTTGGTCATTGTAGGAAGGTTGGATTTTAATTTGGATGGCTTTTTATGTGTCAAAGAATAGTAACAAAGCCTGAGAGGCTTTGGATTTTCTTTTGAAAGGAACCTTCAAAGTCACTGTATCAAATTCATTGATTTCAGGTGATCTGACTGAATTTTTACACACATACACACACATCTGAGTAGTTACTTCGCCATCTTGAAGAACACATTCACCTTGATGAAGTAACTTTGGAAACAGAAATGGGTTTAGCTTTCTAAAAATTGGCGTTTCGGCTTATTACTAGTATCTATCTGAGCTTTTGTAAAATCTGGCAGAATCTTCTGTCTACCCACCTATGCATTTGTGCTTGTGTGTATATACATGCATAGTTATCATATGATCAGCAGGGAAAGTGATGATTTAGGTTTTTTGGATCTTTGAGATGAAAGCTATGAATCCTCTCAGAAAAATGCACATATATACAATTTTAATGTCATTTTAGGCTTTCACTTGTCCTCTAAAGCCCATTTAGAGCCCCCTTAGGGTCTGTTGATTCCTGCCAAGAGCCCTTGTGACACAAGTCTTGGACGTTTTTCTTGTCTTTAGACAATAACACTAAGTACACAGTAGGCAGCCATTCTACTTGAAGAGTGAGTGAGTGAATGAAAGTGACAGAAAAAAAGAAATCTAAGGGCCTGGAATGATAACTTCTGTGATCTCTCTCTTGGGGTTACTTTTGTTGTCCTAGTTCTGGAGTGCTCCAGAGAGGGCTAGAATGAGACAAAGAAACTTCATTCATTTTCCTTTGTATAGTCTGACCTAACTCATACAACACCCCTTTGGGTTCATAAGTAGGTTACGGAATCCTACAATATGGGAAAAACAGATATGGCCTATCTCTTAATACAGACATGCTGTTCAAACATTGGTAATACTAAGTGCTAACTAATAATAACTGTTGTGCTGCTAAGGAGTTGGAAAAAGCAAAGGATGCTCTAGGGGTATGTTACTTTTCAAGGAATTTGGTTTTGTTTGCTGTGTGCCTAAAGTTTGTGGTTCTGGGCAGATTACTGTCACATTTAAAGTAATACAGTCTCCCATGTTCATGGATTGGAAGACTCAATGTGATTGATAGGTCTTTTTTCTTTTTCTTTTTTTTTTGAGTTGGAGTCTCGCTCTGTCGCCCAGGCTGGAGTGCAGTGGCCGGATCTCGGCTCACTGCAAGCTATATTATTATAGCTTATTCATTAAGCTATTTTCATATCAGCCTAGCCAACATGGTCAAACCCCCTCTCTACTAAAAATAT
>NC_045449.1:22649705-22700265 GCF_002776525.5 Piliocolobus tephrosceles
ATATCAGCCTAGCCAACATGGTCAAACCCCCTCTCTACTAAAAATATAAAAATTAGCTGGGCGTGGTGGCGCATGCCTATAGTCCCAGCTACCTGGGAGGCTGAGGCAGGAGAATCGCGTGAATCCAGGAGGCAGAGGTTGCAGTGAGCCGCGGTCATGCCACTGCCTTCCAACCTGGGCAACAGAGCAAGACTCCCGTCTCAAAAAAAAAAAAGCAAAGGAGCTAAAATGCCTAATTTCTTAACCTGGGTGGTAGTTACATGGAAATATGTGTGTATATAAAAATTCATCAAGTTACAGTCAGGATTTGTATACCTTATGCTACAACTCTATAAAAAATAATAATAATAATATAGTCTCTACCGTAAAAAACTTAGAACCTAGAATCTATTGTGGGGAGAGAGTGAGAAAAGAGTGGCTCCTTTGCTAAATGGGATTTAACTGTGTTCCTTATAGGTGTCTTATTCTTGTCTTTGAGTCTTTGGCAGAGTAGAAACTCAATAAATGTTGATTCTATGAATGAACAGATAAATTTCTTGTCTTTATAGTTGGGATTGAGATTATTCACAGCTATTAATTATTTTATTGATAAAGTGCTGACTGAAACGAAGCTATTTTCTTATGTAACCAGTTTATAGTGAATCTTCTAACATCATGGAGGTTGAAGTCCTACAAAGCAGCTAACATAATGAGCTTTTATGTTTCTTAAAAGATTTGTGAAATGTGCAGAGACACTGTTAAGAAATGTGTTTGGCAATGACTATCATTTAAAGACATAACTTTAATTCATGTTTTAATTAGACAAGTCTGCTTGCGTTTTTTTGTATTTGAAATCCTTTGAAGAGTGTGGTATTTGAGGATATTTCAACTCTTTACAAGCCAAAGTCTTTACAAGCGTCCACCTATTTATATCTTAAGGCTAATCTCATGTACTTTATTCCCTCAAATATTAGTGGGTTTTATAGAGGATCTCCAGCTATTTAAATGAAGTCTGGAGTTTCGAACTCTGCCACTATACCTTCTCACTTACTCATTTACGTGCTTTTGAGATTCCTAGATCATTACTGATCTAAATACTGTTTTTACCACCTAGAAGCACTGTAGAATGCCATCCTCTGATAAACATTTTGGAGTAGAAAGAGCAGGAGGATAAAACAACAGGCATTTAAAAAAATTCCAGGCATAGTTTAAAATATTGTACCTTTCGAACTAACAATCACAGCTAAATGCTGTAGTGCAAATGTCTATCCCTATTTTATATGGCTTTTTTACAAAAGGCCTCATCAAATATGGAGTAAGAAAGCCTCATTCTTCTCTATCAAGGTTTAAAATGTATGGTTGTCACTTTCTTCTAGATAACCTCTAATTATAGCAGATAGATTTGAAGTGTAAAATAGCTTTGTATAATGGACACTGTCACTCATTGCATTCTGTTTCCCCCTTAGACAGGATGTGTGTTGCTCAGATACAGAGTTTAGAGTCCTAAAGATGTCAAGTAAAACACTAATTTCTAACTGCCTTCCTCAATTGTCAGATATTCATGTTAAAAATTGTTCCGGTACATAATGAGAAATTTATGTGAATTTATTGGTTTAAAAATATAGCTGGCTAATTATAGGTTTAAAAAATACATAGAAATGAAATAATGTATCTGTCATATGAAAAAAATTACTCTTCAAAGAAACTGGAAAATCCCTTATTTTCTGTTTATACCAGAATTCTAAATATAAACATTTTAATTCAAAAGGAAAGATAGATATTCCTTATAAAAACATCTAAACTATTTAAAAGCCTCTAACTGGCTTTAAAGTGAGTGAAGAATTTTTCATTACAAGAGGCTTTAATGCATAAAATAAATTTTTGCTTAAAATTTATAGTGAGAAATGCTTGACTGAAACAAGAATAACCTTTAAAATGAACCAGGTTTCTTCTACACATACATTGCAAGAGGAAACGAAAAAGAAATGGTGGAGAAACCTTTAGATTATCAATCGTACTATGTAAATCTTATTTAGCTCTTGATTTAGACTAACAAACTGCTTTTTAATATGAGAAAACAGGAAATTTGAGAACTGGATATTTGATGATGGTTTTAAACATTTACATTTTAGATTTGATCATTGTAATTTTAAACTTTTTTTTATTAGAGATACTGATTATGACTGAAATAAGTTTGGTATATGCTTGAGAATTATATAGGGAGAGTAAAGGATAGAGATGAAATAAAAATGTTCATGTGTGTGAATAACTGAGGCCAGGTATTGATTACATGGGTATTCTTTATACTATTCTGCCCACTTTTATATGTTTGAAGTTCTCTATAATAAAAAAAAAAATTTTAAGCTACAGATCATAAAATTTTAACTAGTACCACACAATTTATTTCCTGTTAAGTAGTTTCTTCCATGTCCTTTGAGCTTAGTATTTCTCATTAGCTTAGCAAGACAGCTGGGAGGGGATTTGTTTGTTATGTTTTGATGGCAGAAGTTACACGGGTACTACGCTGCTTTTATAAAGGACTTGCGTCGTAAAGTCTTTTTTCCTCACCCTAGTGACTTCTTACAAAAATCTTGGAATAAAATCGAAAATGCTTAGTATGATTTGAAGAGACTTTGTGTAGTGTATTTCATACCTTCCTCTTCTACTTTATGTTAGTCTATTTTCTTCCTATCCTCTATATTCCATAAGCACTGGATTTTCTGTTTCTAGAATCTGCCTCAGTGTCTTTACACTGTCTGCCCATTGACCAACTCCTACTCAGCCTTCAAATTCTAGAGTAGTGTTACCCAGGGAAGCTTTTTCTCTCTACTCTTCTTTACATTTTTCCTCCAGAGTAATAGATGTTGTAATTACATATCTGTAACTATTTGTTTGTTTAGTGCTTACCTCTTCTGTAGTTGTGAGAGCAGGGATGATGCCTATTTTGTTCAACAGGATAACCTAAAAGCTTAGTGCTTGACAGGTAGAATGCACATAGTAAGGGTTTGTTGAACAGAGGAATAAAGGAATGAATGATAGATGTGGCTCCTCACACTCTTAGAGTAACATTGATTCTTTAAAATAGGATGTTTATTTCAAAAACTCTCCTGTGCAGGGATTTTGGTAGCGTGTGGTATAATCCAATTGCCTCTGTCATTTTGTAAGTCTTTTGGGTAGTAAGTTTACAAATCCATCTTAATGTTTAGGACTGTGTTTCTTGACAGATTAAATAATTTTCAGTGGGCAATTGTAACTAAGCTTTAAATCATTAAAGAGTTGTTAGTATTTACTTGCTTTTATGTTGAATTTTGTTTCCTTTTTAGTTCTCTAAATTTGACTTTTTTTTTTCCTTTTCTCAGGTACTCTCTGCCCTTGACATACTCCAACCTCCACACATTGACTATTTTGAAGAAATGTATCCTAACCAGGGAATGTGAAAGAAGGGGACAATTTTTAAAATTAATTTGTTCTTCTAGCACCTTTTGGGGTTCATGCCTTCAAGTATTTTAAGTCTCATCCTTGCAGAAGTGATTGAGTACCTGGAACCAGGTAATTTTGAAATCCTAAGTGTCTGGCAGAGCTCAATATTATCAACATATTCTATGTGGTGATGCCACAGAACAGAACATCTGAGCAGATATTTAATCCCCACACAGCCTTATGAGATAGATTATTACCATCCCCATTTTGCAGATGAAACCATTGAGGCAGCTTTGTTGTAGTAGAACCCAGGGAAGTGCTTTTACCACTATGCAACAGCTGCCTGTCAGTTAAGAGAGCAATACTGCCCTTTCTTATAACACTTGGGGTAAGATAAAAATTATAGAATTAATGTAAGTTAAGTTGTCTTATGTTCCTTAGAATGGTGGTGGTCGTAGTGGTGATACTGACCTAATAGCCATTACTTATATAGTTTTTATCAGATGCCAGGCACAATTCTAAGCTCTTTACACATATGTTTAATTTAATCCTACAAACATCCTCTGGGGAAGGTATTATGATTATTCCCATGTTACAGAAGAGGAAATTGAGGCACAAAAGGTAAGAAATTGACCAAGATCACAGAGCTAGTAAGTGTGGGGATGGAGATTTGGTTCCAGGTATTCTGACTATGTAGTCTTGCTTTCAGCCCTTACCTATGTGATTCTCAGGATACAGCCCTTAACGTTCTCCTGTTACTACTGTTAATGTTTAAAAATAGTATGTTAGACATTGTGAATAATAATGAACTATAAAATAATGATAAAATAATGCCTGGTGATGGCTCCATGGTAACAATAAAATAATGCATGGTAATAGCTCCTGGGACTGTGCGTGAAAAAAACTGAGACATAAGTTAACCTCACTGACATTCCTGGGCAAAGTGTCACCAGTTTCCATTCCGCATTTAACTTGATAAAGCTTTAAATAAAAGACAGGAAATCCTAAGTCATTGATTTTGGTAAGCTCGTGATAATGCAGTTTATTCAAACTCTAGGCTTTTTTATTAATACTTTAGACCTATGACTCAGAATGGAAACCCATGTAATAGTGAGATACTTTTTCTGATTCACCAGTGAGGTAATGAAAATCTCATTCTTACACAGAGGGTAGGTAATTCCATATGAGGTTGTTATCTTTGATAACTTCCTGAGAAAATAGGAACAATTAAGAGCTTCCCACGATAACTAAGCTGGCTAAGGATTTGGGAAACCTTATATGGTAATAGAATTGTCACTGATCAACACTGCTGGGATGTTTTGATCTTTTAAACCAAAAGCTCTTGAATGCTAGTCAGTCCTCCATAGATGTGAGACTGCATCCATGAATGGAAAATATTTGAAAAAAAATAATAATAAAAATAAAAAGTAATATGGCTGGGCACAGTGGCTCACACTTGTAATCCCAGCACTTTGGGAGGCTGAGGCAGGGTGGGCAGATCGCTTGAGCCCAGGAGTTGGAGACCAGCCTGGGCAACGTAGCAAGGCCTTGTCTCTACCAAAATTACAAAAAAAAAAAAAAAAAAAAAAAAATTTGCTGGGTGTAGTGGCACATGCCTGTAGTCCCAGCCACTCGAGAGGCTGAGGCAGAAGGATCAGCTGAGCCCAGAAGGTCTGTTATTCTCATGGTTACAGTTTATTATAGCAAAAAAGATACAGACTAAAATCAAGAAAGGAAAACAATTTAGAGAGTCTGGCATGAAGTTCCATTTGTCCTTTCCCAATGTAGTTGCATGGACAGTGCTTAATTCTCCCAGCAATGATATATGACAACATGGGCAAGTGTTGCCAACCGGGGAAGTTTACCTGAGCCTTGGTGTTCAGGGTTTTTACTGTGGGTCAGTCATATAGGCATGAAGCACCCATGTGAGTGACCTTAGCTGCTCAGTCTCCAGCCCTCCTTTTTCCCTTCCCCTCCAGAGGTCAAACTAATACAGCATAACCCAAGGTCCAGGCAAAGACAGGTATTCACCATGTATCATATTGTTAACGTAAACTATCTGGCATGGCCAAAGCCCCAGGTATACTAAGATACTATTATCAGGTGGATATTGCAGTGACCTAAGGTTATTTCCCAAAAGTCCGGGGCCAGTCTTGAAGACTTTTGGAATGGGCAGGGTTTGGACAGCCCAGGTCTGCTGAGTTAACCCTTTACTGCACATAGGCCATATGTGAGGAAGGAATGTTTCTGTGTAAGTTAATTGGTGAATATGGATGTATTGAATAAAAGCCAAATAGATTTAGGTTCTCTTCATTGAACACTTAGTTAATTCATTATATCCATTTTTTACCTTATAGTTCAGGCACATATTGTTTATATCAGGCATTAATTTTGGTACTTGGTTTGAAAACTGTGTATGTGCTTCTGTAAGATAAGAGTTCTCAATCACTTATTATTATTGGCCATAATTTAACTGAGTCTAGGAGATGTTTGATTCATCATTATTTCAAATAACAGAGGGAAAGTTAGCATAGTTATGGTTTAAAACCATGAGCGATATAGGTGGCTTAGTAGCTGTTGGTAGCAAATCGATCCATTTCATCAGTTAGAATGTTTCTTTGAAATTTTCCTCCTCAAAATTGTTCATAGATGTTTAAGTAAAGAGCCTTTGTCATAAAATATTCATGGAACCCTCTGGTATACCATTTACTTAAATGTTTTACTTTATTTCATCCTATCATATCACTTAATTTTTTAGCTTCAGGTTAAAAATTTGACACATTACTCTCACAGTAATTAACCGACTACAGATGGAAAAATCAAATCTTTCAAACCTAAACTTCAGTAGTCTTCTGTTTTCTGCCTTATAATTCTTAGCTATATGTAGAAGCATGCATAGAAAAAAGGTAAGCATTTTCCAGTAATGGTGTCGATTGGAAAAAACTGAATCCTTTTAACATAAAAAGGAATCATACCTATAAGCGGCCACAGGATTATAAAGACTTTTTAGGAAGGAATGGTTTAGCTTGGAGTACAGGATACTGAAAAGTTGTATTATAGAACAACTATCAAATGAAAATGTAAGAAATACCTTAGTTATGTATATGCTCTGCCTTCGCTGCTGATTCTTTTAGTGTCCTAAATGGGAAAGTTTTCTGTGTCCTTTGTTTTGTTTTGAGACGGAGTTTCAATCTTTGTTGCCCAGGCTGGAATGCAATGGCACAATCTTGGCTTACTCCACCTCCTGGGTTCAAGAGATTCTCCTGCCTCAGCCTCCCAAGTAGCTGGGATTACAGGTACATGCCACCATGCCTGGCTAATTTTGTATTTTTAGTACAGACGAGGTTTCACCATGTTGGCCAGGCTGGTCTTGAACTCCTGACCACAGGTGATCTGCCCGCCTTGGCCTCCAAAAGTGCTGGGATTACAGGCATGAGCCACTGTGCCTGGCCATGTGTCCTATGTTTTTGATACAAATAAATTGGTTGTAGCCAAACCAAAAAAAAAAAAAAAAAAATTCCTCAGTTTCCTTACTCTCTTTTTTCTCCTTGAAAAATAAAAAACCTATTACCTAAAATATAAAAATATTAAAGATTAATAGGACCTCAAGTTACTATATGAATTCAGCATACTATATTATCTATGTCAGCAGCTCCCTCTGTACTATCTCCGAAATATGGCACACACATTACAAATGGTTTTAGATGTTTTTTAATTTGGAGGATTATTGTGTCTACAGATTTTAGAGTAGGTAATATTTTGAATTTTAAATAAGTGATCCTGGAATTATGCTTTTAAGAAACTATTTTGAGGTCTGCATGAAGTTCTGTTGTTTTAGGCAAGTTCTTAGTATATTGTTATACATCTAATGAGTTTTTTAATACTTAGTTGAAAGTACATCGAGTCAAAAATATATATTTATATTAAGTTGTGAGGGAAAATAAATAATCCTAAGTAATTATCCACTGTACATAAAGTACCACATCATTACACTTTTTCTAAGATTAGAAAAGTTGGGATATGGCCGGGCGCGGTGGCTCAAGCCTGTAATCCCAGCACTTTGGGAGGCCGAGACGGGCGGATCATGAGGTCAGGAGATCGAGACCATCCTGGCTAACACGGTGAAACCCCGTCTCTACTAAAAATACAAAAAACTAGCCGGGCGAGGTGGCGGGCGCCTGTAGTCCCAGCTACTCCGGAGGCTGAGGCAGGAGAATGGCGTGAACCCGGGAGGCGGAGCTTGCAGTGAGCTGAGATCCGGCCACTGCACTCCAGCCCAGGAGACACAGCAAGACTCCGTCTCAAAAAAAAAAAAAAAAGAAAAGTTGGGATATATATTACATATTCAAGTTTTAATAGACAAACATTTTAAACCAGCAGGTGCTTTTAAACCTAATATAATAGTGAATATAATTTTAGAAAATTTGAGTTCTATGTGCATTTTGATATAATCAAATGTAAAGTAAGATTATCGGTGTATAGTGTCATGCAGTTAATCATGTATTTCCTAAAGAGACTGAAACTGTAATAAAATTATCGCATCAGTGCTCCCCAAAAATTTAGTGTGGATTTTGAAACACCATGCATTTTTAGATAACTTCTTGAAGCAACAAAAAAAAGTCAATATCTAGACTGTAAGTTTTTGTAAATCTGCCTACAGGGTTCAACAGATCTGGGACAGACAAGTTCAGCTGTGAAAGGAGCAATAACTTCTATCATGACCTCTGTATCTTTGAACTTTTTGTCTTCATAGTTTTTAATCTATCTAGGAAATATATTATTTAATAATTTTAAAGATTATGTATTTTTCTGAGCTGATGTTTTAGCTTTTAAAGGATTACATTTTTCATTTTGTACTTTTGAGTTTCTATTTGGAAATCTGTGTGAAAAGAGTTTGGTACTTAATTACTTTGAGCCTACTGAAATTTAAATCAAGAGAAACCAGTTCTAATTGTTTGATTAGAAAACGGAATTTATTATGCTTCAGTTTGGATTCTGGATGCTCTACAATGCACATTTACAGGCCCTTTCCTAGAAAGCACTAGCTACCTACAGGGTTGGAAATAAAAATTTGGTTTGGTTTGGGAAAAGCTTATTTTTGACTTAAAGCATAACTTAGCATTTTATGAAGACGAACATGGGTGGTGTGAGTCTTATATGCTAGAAGCAATTACATTCTAAACTCAGTGGGAATGAGAAGTCTAGTGGAGTGTCCGTACACAGTTTGTTGAGACGGTCTCAGATTTTACTTGATGTTCTGGCACAATTATTGTGAAGTTCTCACTCTCAGAAGTGTCACTGTTTGTAGGATAGGTTTTGCCTGTGCAGGCAGTGTTTTAAATAGGAATCTCTTGTCATAAAGACTGAGGAAACCTATGTGTCCATTGCAGCCAGTAAGAGTCTCTAGTGCTTTGAAACAGCTGTATAACCCTCAGGGAATCTTAGGAGTCATTGAAAAACTAAGAACAATGGAAACAAAATGTATATATGCTTATGTAAGTGTACTCTTTCTTCAATAATGGTACTACTAAGGACCAGAAATTTATATCCTGGGAGCTTTGAAGATTCCCATATTGTAAGAACTTCCTGTTCATTTATTCCGTAAACAAGCATCAACTATGTTTCCAGATTCAGGACATTCTGTCTGTTTTAGTCATTGTTACATTACCAGTACTTAGAACAGTGCCTGACATAAAGTAGGTACAAAATAAATATTTGGTAAATGAACCAATAGATGATTTCTGGTCCAGGCTTATAATCTAGTGGAGGATACAGTCACATAAATAATGACAATAATATAGGTTGGAAAGTATAATGATAGAAAAGAACTGGCCAGGCATGGTAGCCCATGCCTGTAATCCCAGCACTTTGGGAGGCCGAGGTAGGTGGATCACCTGAGGTCAGGAGCTCAAGACCTGTCTGACCAACATGGCGAAACCCTGTCTCTGCTAAAAATACAAAAATTAGCCGGGTTTGGTGGCGTGTGCCAGTAATCCCAGCTACTCAGGAGGCTGAGGTGGGAGAATCTCTTGAACCCAGGAGGTGAAGATTGCAGTGATCGTGCCACTGCACTCCAGCCTAGGTGACAGAGAGAGCCTCCATCTCCCCACCAAAAAAACAAAAGAACCAAGGTATCCTGAGAGCACTGGGGGGGTTCTCATTTTTACTCTCCCCCATTTTAGTTTCCCACTGAATTACTAGGAAAACATTTGATGATTTAAAACAAAAACAAGCTGGGCGCAGTGGCTCAAGCCTGTAATTCCAGCACTTTGGGAGGCCGAGACGGGCGGATCACGAGGTCAGGAGATCAAGACCATCCTGGCTAACACAGTGAAACCCCGTCTCTACTAAAAAATACAAAAAATTAGCTGGGCGAGGTGGCGGGCGCCTGTAGTCCCAGCTACTCGGGAGGCTGAGGCAGGAGAATGGCGTAAACCTGGGAGGCGGAGCTTGCAGTGAGCTGAGATCCGGCCACTGCACTCCAGCCTGGGTGACAGAGCAAGACTCCGTCTCAAAAAAAAAATAAATAATAAATAAATAAAACAAAAACAAAAACTTTCACTTACCCACTATCACTGATCCTTTCTTCTTATCTCGGAAGCCTAGAACAGAAATTTAAAGAAAGGAAAAACCAAGAAAGGTTGATAGAACAATCCAGGAACAGATAAATTCCTGACCTAACCACCATTTTTGTCAGTATCTGGTTAACCTTGCTTATTCATTCAGCCAAACCTTTAGCACTACTATTATATATGACATTGTACTAACCTCTGGGATAAATACAAAGATGCATTGTTCATTTATTTAATTTTAATTTTAAAAATGTAATATGTGAGATGCTATCCTAAATACTTTATTCATATCTCCAATGTATAGATGAAGAAACTGTAGCTCAGAGAGGTAAATAACTTGTCCAAGGTCACTTAGAAGTAACAGAGCTGTGATTTGAACCCGTATTGTATAGTCCAATGGACCAGGAGTACTCTCAACCCACCATGCCCTGCTGCCTCTTAATGCTTTCCCTCAAGGAAGATACTATAATCAATGAGGGGGAGATGAGATGTAAAGGGATAACTAACGTGTGGTAGAATGTGCCAAAAGAATATAGTAAGGTGGTGTGGGACTTTAAAAGGCGAGACTACTTCAAGCAGAAAAAAACCATAAGGAAATTGTGTGGAGAAAAGACATTTCAGATGAGCATTGATGGATGAGAAGAATTTGGACAGGTAGCATTGAAGAGGATGGATATTCCAGATGGTGAGACTATCAGGAGCATAATTAGGGGATGGTAAATCATCTAGTTGACCAGAGTTTGATATGCAGAAATAATGAGAAATTAAATTAAACTAGGTGGGGCCAAGTCATGGGGGATTTTGAATGTTGAACTAAGGAAATTGGTCTTTTTTTTTTTTTGAGACGGAGTCTCACTCTGCTCACTCTGCGGCCCAGGCTGGAGTGCAGTGGCGGGATCTCAGCTCACTGCAAGCTCTGCCGCCCGGGTTTACGCCATTCTCCTGCCTCAGCGTCCCGAGTAGCTGGGACTACAGGCGCCCGCCACGTCGCCCGGCTAGTTTTTTTTGTATTTTTTAGTAGAGACGGGGTTTCACCGTGTTAGCCAGGATGGTCTTGATCTCCTGACCTCGTGATCTGCCCGTCTCGGCCTCCCAAAGTGCTAGGATTACAGGCTTGAGCCACCGCGCCTGGCCTGGAAATTGGTCTTAATTCAGTTGACATTGGGCCCCAGTAAAAGATTTTTGTGATGAAGAATAACAGAATCAGAAGTGTACTTTAAAAACTTAACAAGGAGTTTATATTTGATAATGGAAAGGTTCTGGAAATAGTGCCAATGGTTGCACAACATTGTGAATGTGCTTAATACCACTGAATTGCACACTGAAACATGATTAAATGATCAATTTTGTGTGTATTTTAACGTAATTTTTAAAAAACACAATAACAAGGACCTGACTGTTGGAGCTGAGAGGCAGTGACTGTCATGAAAGAAGAACAGAATGATGTTTGGCATCTTCCCAGTTGGTTTTTCATGATGCTCAATGTTTGTTTTATGCCCTTTCTAACTTTACCTTCAGCAAAGATGTACCAGCAGGTAATACAAAATATGGTTGTTGCCATCACCTTTAAGGAGTTCATGGTGTAATAGAGATGATAGACAGTTTTCAAATAGTTATAGTACCAGAGTAATCAATTTTACAATAGAGACATTAACCAAATTATCTTATGGATAAAAAAAAAAAAATGCCCTGCACTCCTTCTCTACTCCCCTACTCCACCCCCCAAAAAGAGCTTGGAAGACTTACCTACAACTTAATAATTTTCATAGAATAAAACATGTTCAGTAGTCCTTCCAGCATCAATTCATATAAGAACAATTCATATTAGTAGGATAAGTATATTTTCAGTATTTCTAGTAGCACTCTCATTTTTCCACAAAATTTTAATCCATGTCTAATTCCTGTTCATGGGTCCGTGTAACCCTTTTTCCATAGCTTTTCTAATTAAATAACAATATGAAACAGTGCTAATAGATGGTGTAACTAAGTGGATAATCTAATATTCATTCTGTAAGAGGTAGAAAGTGGGTACTGTGAACAAATGTATTAGATACTATGTTGTATCATCTGTCTGGACAGAGGAGGGACATCCTTTTAAATGGACCACCATTTTATTTCGTCTCTTCTCAACTCCCATAAAAAGTACTCAGAAACAGACTCTTTGATATACTTTCTCTAAATTTTTCTTGTAGATTTTTGTTCTCTGTTTATTTTGAATCTTCTCTGTTCTTCCGAACTGTTTCTTTTAGTAACTTTGTCTTTTAAAATCTACGACCACAAATGAGCTACACTGGTGATGGGTAACACTGGCTAGGTAAGGACTAACATCTGTAGATTGGTGTGTTTAGAGACTTGTAACACTGGTAGCAATCTGCTCTCAGGTTTTAATGACATTTGTGCAGCTTTACAATAGATCATACTGGAGTAAATGCTCTCAAATTCTGTTGGGCAGAAGGACATTTGACACCAAATTGTCTGGACATGGAAGTAAGTTTTTCAGACCTGTTAAGGAAAGGTTACTCGGGTCTAATTTGAGGGCTCATTGTCTTTTGGAGAAAGTGTTGATATTCATTGTATTGACAGTAAGAAGGACAATGAAGTTATATGACTGATAATGTTCATCCCTTACCTTCTGAATGCGTTGAGAGATAATTGAAGAATTTGCCCTTTCTCTTCATGAATGAAGAAATTGATACAGTAAAATATTCCTAATGTATATAGAGGGTCCTCTTTCAAATATAGTTTTTTATATTCCAAAAAACAGTGACATTCCAGTCACTTTGGCTTCTGTTCCTCAGCTCTTAATCTCTGGGTTTGTGTACATGTTCATTTGCTTTGGAGGGTTATGATGGTGGAAGATTAATCACCAGTCTCTACCATCTGTGTTTGACAGACACAGAGCTTGCCTTACCTTCTCCAGAGCACTTTGTAAAGGAGAGCGCTGAAGTTCGAAATAACATCATTTTCTCTAGAATGCTCTTCTTGTTTTATTACACACATGGTTATAGCCTTAGTGAAAAAGACTCATCTGACAGATCTTATAGACTGTAACAGAATGACAGCTTTCCCGCTTTTTTCTTCTTTTTCTGGTGATTGGATTGATATTTTTTTTTTTTTTTTTAGTCAGTTTTAAATTACAACTGAGGTAGTTTTAAGTTTTGACATTCTATACAACAAATTTGTTACTTTACAAAGAAAAGGAATCTGCCTTTGCCTGGGAAAGAGATTGTCGTATTCAAACGTTTTAACAACATGACCTTTTATTCCATTGATTTCTATAGAGAAGCACAGGCATGCTTCAGAAAAGGTCAGTGATTCTAATTGAAGCACACCGATTTTTTTCTAGTTGCAAAGGCTCCCGTGCTTTTTGTTGCAGAGATGATGATGAGATTTAAGGCTGACCATTTATTACAAGAGAACACAATTCTCTCTGTGACACATTGCTGTTTTTCTTTCATGTGGAAAGCATTGTTTGAAATCAACCATATCTGTAAACCAGATTGTCATTATCCACACGATTCAATGCCTTCACTTTTATTTCAGATCAGCCAGTTTCATATCTGAGTACTAGGTTGAAATTTCCTTCCCCTGTGCACCTGATTTTGGAAGAAAACAAAAATGTGAACAGAGATTTTATTAAGTCTCACACATTTATGGCTGTAGATTCTTTTTTCAGACAGGAATGGCAGGATTTCAGAATTTGTGTTTAAGTTGCCTAAGCATGTTAATGCTTAAAGTGCTTAACTATGTTATCACTTAAGCATATTTTAACTGTCATTCATATACTTGTCATATAAGAGGATTTATGGCTTGAGGGGGCCAGGCTTGGGCATCTATGTACTACAGTTTATTAAACCAAATTTACTGTGTCTTTTGGAAAGTCACCTGACTCATATTTGTTCCAATATATATCACATTGAAGATGAAAACTTTTTTTTTTTTTATTTTGAGACGGAGTCTCGCTCTGTTGCCCAGGCTGAAGTACAGTGGCGTGATCTCATCTCACTGCAAGCTCCATCTCCCGGGTTCAAGTGATTCTCCTGCCTCAGCCTCCTGAGTAACTGGGACTACAGGCACATGCTACCATGCCTGGCTAATTTTTGTATTTTTAATAGAGACAGGGTTTCACCATTTTGGCCAGGATAATCTCGATCTCCTGACCTCATGATCCACCTGCCTCGGCCTCCCAAAGTGCTGGGATTACAGGCATGAGCCACCGTGCCCAGCCGAAGATGAAAAGTTTTAAAAAAGGATTGTAGAACCTTTGACCCACATGGGACCTACTTGATAAATATTTAATATTGTAAGATTTCTTTTTTTGTAATCGGGCTTAGCATTAGTTTCTGTCCATATTAAATGAAGAAAGAATGATTAAGTTTCCATTATCTGAAATCAGTAGAGAGTTTAGGAATTAAAGTAGGGTTTTCAAACCTTTCTGTCCATATTCATTCTGTAGGAAATAATTTGATACAATATGTTCCCATTTTCTTTTCCCAACTCAGATAAACCAAGTAAATATCTTTATTTTGCTATCTGAAAGTTTTTAACACATCATTAGAACGTCATACAACATCAGTAGCTCATTGCACTTGGAACATTAAATATGTTCTCAGACTTCAGTTGAGCAGGGAAGCCAGCCCACTGTCCTTCTGAACTCTAGATGGCAAAAGCTATCGACCTGATAGTTTTTTTACGTAGGACAGTATCACAACTTTTTTATAAGCACAACTTGAACTGTCCACAATGGTTAGCTGTCTGTTATCAAGTGTTTATTCAGCAGTGCTTTATTATGACATATTTACACAACACCTTGTCATTAGTAAGCACTTATTTTTAATACTTTGTAAATTCTCCCAGTTCTTATTCACTCTCTAAATGCTGTGTAATGAATCAGCTTTATTTTTCCTCTTTTTTTCTGAAAGGTATGAAAAATGTAAGTCATAGTATGTTGGGAAGATGGAAAATTGACCTCCATCCATACACGACATACTTTTCTCTTTCAGCCTGAGATCCCAAGGACCACTCCCCTTATGATGCCCTGTAGTGAAAGTCACATCACCTCTTTTAGTTCATTTAAAAGGCCTTCCTGTCTGCATAACGATTACTTAGGCTTTAGTGTATAGCAAATCCTGAAATTGTTTTAACGAATTGTTTAAAGTTCAAACTCAACAGCTGGATTTTTTTTCCTCTCTGCTTTGAAGAGAGTCACTATAGTTGGAACAACTTATTCACACTAGCTCTTTGAAACACCTGCGTTCCAAGTTAAGCCAAAAAAAAAAAAAAAAAACTAAAGCTTGAATCTAGTCTTTTCACCTCTCCATTAAAAAATAAATATAGCTCTAAAGCTTCCCAGCTGGTGGGAATGAAATGCTGTCAGTGCTCCCAACTGTTAGACGGTAATATTGAATAACAACAAAGCCACACTTAATTTGAGCTTCTGAAAAGCCTCATAACCCCATTATCATTCTCCTGAACTGCTTAACCTTCTGGTTAACCTTCTGATTATTAGCCTCTTGACATATTTAATTCAGGTGTGAGAGTTTAGCGAAGCTCATGGGACTGTATTTATTTCATCTTTTTGTCATGTCCCACTGTGTTGACTTTATTTTTTAAGGTTGCTAGACACCAGGAGGCATGTGTTTCGTGGAGACCTAGAGGTTTCAGAAGCCACTAAATATATCAGACTTGCCATAATTGGAGGATATGGAGAATCAGTGGGGCTTTTAGGCACTTCATAGACCAGCTGAGTCTCCTGCTATCAGCTGAATTTATTTGAGAGCAGTACCTCAGGAAACTTAATAGACTTATAGCACACTAGCACAAATCTGAATTTTAGCCAGTGTATTTATGTACTGCTGATATTATTTTGCTCTCTACATATTCTGTGTCTGTCATTATTAAGTATTAATCAAAAATATTGAATGGTATCTTTGGCAGTGGGTTTAAAAATTATATATTTAATTGATAGTTTACCTCACTTAGAGGTGGCAGGAGAACCAGATGGTAGAAAATAGGATCAGGCTGAAGTGGTGTTTTTTTTTTCTAAAGAAAATATGATTTGCATGAGTAAGCAAAGTTTTGGGGTTTTTAATGTGTGCTTTTGTTTTGGGGGGATATAGGGACTTTAATCAGTTATAGGATATTAATATTTTTCTGTAATTAGGGTTAAATATGAAGAATATTAATCTGATAGGTAATATTTATCACCCTGAGCTCAAGACTAAGAAACCCTTCAGGTTATTAACCCTTTACCAAAACCAGGAGTTACCCTGTGTGAAGGTTCTCAGAGGTCTCACAGAAACTAGTACTTTTAATTGTTCCCTCAAGTTCCCATCTGTCAAAAATATGTCCTGTAGGAAACCTTTCTTGGTCTAAGAAAGGGCTTTTTGTCCTTGTATGAATGAATGAGTAAACTCTAAAGGAATGTGTCTGTCATGGACATGTTTTTGATGCCAAAAACCCTGCATGAGACCACATTAATAAAAAGTGAATAAAGTTTTTCTCCTTCTTCGATGGTGATATACTTTTGAGATTACCTAGTCTTTCCTTTTGAGATCACAGTGACTTAAAGGAGCTTTTTTTTTTTTTTTTTTTTTTTAAGACAGAATCTCACTCTGTCACCCCAGGCTGGAGTTCAGTGGCATGATCTCGGCTCGCTGCAGCCTCCGCCTCCAGGGTTCAAGGGATTCTCCTGCCTTAGCCTCCTGAGTAACTGGGATTACAGGTGCCCACAACCACACCTGGCTAATTTTTGTATTTTTTAGTAGAGACAGAGTTTCACCGTGTTGGCCAGGCTAGTCTTGAACTCCTGATCTCAGGTGATCCGCCCATCTCAGCCTTCCAAAGTGCTGGGATTACAGGCATGAGCCACTGTACCAGACCAAAAGGAGCTTTTTTGAGTGGTCACCAATTTCTTTGTTCCTTATATTCTTTTGTTTTTTTCCCTGGAGAGAATGTTGGAAAGAAATAGAGGCACAATCATACATTTTGAAAAAGCCTGTGGACTTTGATATTAGGCAGCCCTGAGTTCAAATCCTGATTTTTTTTTCCTCCACTTACTAGCTTTTTGACTTTCAAAAAGTTATTTGATACTCCTCCCTAAGCCTCAGTTTCCTCAATGGTAATGGAGATAATATTCTTACAGAGCTATTTTTAAGGAATAAATGAATTAACATATGTAGAACATTTGGCATACCACCTAGCATGTATTGATGTTTAAAAAAAACTCATCTCCCCTCCTCCCTTATATAATGATGATGATGATGATGACAGCGGCTACCACCTAATTCATTTTCTGTGTGCCAGGCATTTATATGTGATTCTAAATCCTAGCAGTAACTCTGTGTGGTTGGTGTCCCTGTACCTGTTTTATAAATGCAGAAACAGACTCAGAGAAGTTATTTGACTTGCCTAATGTTATCAGGCTACTAAGTGGCAGAGTCAAGATTCTAACCTTGGTCATTTTGATTCCAAAGCCGACAACAAACATACCGCCTCCCACTGCTGAACCTGTTAACTCCTCATTTTAAATCAATTTCCAGGCCTTCTCCCTCTCACAAAGTAGAATTGTTTTGTTGTTACCTCTTTCTTTAGTTTTCTATTTTTGAAGTTTACTTTATCTTTTGAAGGACAGAGTACAAGAACAAGGGCTGTGATCTAGTGCCATGTCCACTGCATGCTAGCTAAGACCTTTGATTCGTTTCTTTACCTCTCTAAACCTCTTTGCTTATCTATATAATGGGAACCCATAATGGGACTTACTTCTTACAGTAATTAGGAGTAGATGAGGCAAAATAAATTTAAAGCTGGATGCCTAACACAGAAAATTTCAGTAAATTTAAGCTGTTTTTCAGTCAGACTTCTTTGTTCATGTACATTAAAATATTTTTGCGCCTTCTTGCCCTCTCCTTGATTTTTACATGTCAGTGTCAGTCTTTTTCCAACCTCTTGGCTATTGCCTTGCGTTCATCCATCTTTTTTCTCTGTCTTGTCATTGAGTTAACATGTTCACTACACCCACTTAGTACCCAGTCAGTGTTTATTGATGCTAATGATGATGGTTAAACAAAGATGCTGTTGGCACCAGTCCTGCAGGCTCTAAGACTGCCTGAGTAATCATGACTTCCTAAAAACAGAAAAGTACTCAATCATCTTATTTGTAATTGAAGGTCAGAATTTGATGTCAGCATTTGTTTCTGTGGTGACTGTGTAGCTTTTTCTGAAGAATTACCTTTGACAGTTGGGGTAGTCAGTATTTCTGGTATGAGGCTGATTATCATGCATTCTTAAATTACTTCCTAAAATAGATGCAGCATCATAGAGGTGGGTTAAACAAATATTGATCTTGGTACAGATCTGCTTTAATTGGAGCAAGAGGTCAGGAGAGGCTTATCATTAAGGTGTAGATGGCTGCCAGGCTGTAGATTAGTTTCCTAGTCTTCTTGCCCATAATCTTTTTTGCGTCAGAGAAAATTATACAGGCCTATTTTTAATTCTAAGCACCCCTCTCTGTTCTCTCCCTTTTTGATATCTCTAATATGTTCCCACCTAATGTCCTTGATCTTCAGAAGATGTCTCATTTCTTGCTTTTTCTTGCCTCAAATTCTGTCCTCCATGAAAACGTTTTCTTCTCAGCAAACTCTGTGGAAATCTAGCAGGATGTGCTGCTTATTATATTTGGGCACTGTCCACTAACAGTTCAGCTGCTGACACTGGTTGCATTATTCTAAAGAATGTCATGCTTTTAAGGTTGAATTTGCAACCCATTAATGGTGACAAGCTTCCATAATTTTAATATCCAAGTTTTTTAATAAAAGGAAGGAAATGGAAAAAAATTGTTAAGATAAACTTTTATGCGAATAAAAAGAAGAAAATAGAAAATAGAAAAAAAATAGAAAGTAGAAATTGTTATTTTTTACTGTATCTAATTATTCCCAAACTTATATTTTTAACTTTTATCTACCATCAAAGGCCTGTCCTATATTTCCAGCAATCTCTAATTTAGACTTTAAAAACAAATCTGTAAAGGGCTACTAGTCCAAGCCCTGTACCCCCCCCCCCCCAACACACACAGAAGTAGCCAGGAGTTCCTTTTCTTTTGTACACATGCATATAAACATTTGTACGTATGTATACACTAACTTTTTAGTTCTCATGCACTTAAAAAGTATGAGAGGATATGAAGCTATTTAAGCATATATGATTCATAAGTGCAGGGAAAATGTTTCTTGTATTGTCAAGATTATTTTTATAATTTGACTAAAGAAGGGTAAGAGGTAAAAGACTTGAAGGAAGTAAATACTCAGGAGGTGGAAAAAGACACTGAGACAAAGAGAATGAGGTAGCAAAATTTGCCTCTTGATTTTTTTATCCTTTTTATTTTTAAGTCATTGGTCAAAAGGGTATCATTATTTGTCAGACATTTCTTCACTAGCAGTTTAGACTTGTTATGTGGAAATAGCCACATGTTGTTATAAGGATTAAATGAGGTGACCTATGTTAAAAGTGGCATGGTAAGCTCAAAAATACTTTTCAGCAAACAGATAAATCCTCTGCAAATGTGGGATTATTTCTTATTTGTGGTTGTGTTCTGCCAGTAACAGAACTAAAACTAAAATTCAGGTGCTGGAAGAAATGCATAAAAGTACTTGGGTGGATTGAGCAGTTACTTCAGGTGTCTTTGGATTCAATTTCTTCCGAAAGGAAAGACTAAACCTCAAAAAGAGAAAAATTAGTTTTTTAGCATAACCTGCTACTTGTGGGGATTTATGAAATAGTTCATGTAAAGTACTTAAAGAAGTGTCTTGCAAATAGTGAGCCCTCAATAAATGTTCATTTTATTTTTATTACTTTTCATGTTGTTTTTAAAAAACTTTTTTTTTTTTTGAGACAGGATCTTGCTCTGTCACCAAGGCTGGAGTGCAGTGGCAATCAGGGCTCACTGCAGCCTCGAACTACTGGGCTTAAACTTAAAATCCTTTCACCTTAGGCACAAGTAGCTGGGAATACAGGTGCACACCACCACAGCCAGCTAATTTTAAAATTTTTTTGTAGAGACAGGATCTCTTTATGTTGCCCAGGCTGGTCTCGAACTTCTGACTGTAAGCGATCTTCCTGCCTCGGTCTCCCAAAATGCCGGGTTTATAGGTATGAGCCACTGTGCCTGGCTTAAATAAATTTGTTAAGGATGAACCATTTTAGGAAACCAAATATGAGTGTATATGTTTTTTATACAGTATAGATAAATTGCCAACTAGTTTGCACATCTGATTCAGTAATTTGTAGGTGCTGAAGAAAGCTTTTTTTTGATGGTTTCTCACTTGTTGAAATCTCTTTAGTTATTGGAAATTAGTAATTCTAATTTAGAGATTTATCTCTTTAGAAGAATATATCTTTGTTGTGCAACTTTGTTGCTTTTATTCCTGGTGGCTCTATGATGGCAAGTCTGGCTTATTCAATTCGAAAGCAGAACCTAAGGAGCTTTATGAGATGAATAGCCGTAACAGTGTTGTAATCTTTGAGTGAATTGCAGTTGCTTGTTTAATTGTGTGTCTCCCTTGTTAGGCTGTTGAGTTTCTCAGTGAAAGCAGTGGGCTGTCTTGTACACCATTGCATTTCTAGTACCTAGATTGGCATCTTGTACATGCTGCTATTCAAAATTTGTTGAAGAATGAAGACGGTGACTTCTTATTTGGAAAAAACATGGCAAGGAAAGGAATACCACATTATGTAATACAATAATTTTCTGATTTTGCTTGAAGCCTGGTTTTTGCAACATTTAAGTAATGGCAGTCTCATGTATTTCATTTTCTCTTTTAATAGTAAACAAATAGAGGTAATATAACTTCATGGAAAGGGTCAGACTTCAGAATCATTACAGTCTAGATTTAAATGCAAACTGTGTAGAGCAGCTTAACCTCTCCCAGCCTCAGTGTGCTTATTTCTTAAATAGAAATACAGCAGCTATAAAGTAGGTGTTATGAAGATTAAATGAGATCACATATGAAGTGGCACATAGTAGCTTCAAATAAACATTAACATCCTTTCTCCTTTTCTTCTCCTGATAGCCCATAATTAAGAATAATTCAACTGTTTTTTGTTTCATAGAAACCTGCATATGGTGGTGATATTTGGTTAAGAAATTGGAATAACAGACCTGTAAAGGCAAGTTTCCATGGGTACAGCTTGGTGGGAGTGGAGAGAGCACTAGATGAGGAGTCAGGAAACCTGAGCTAGTCTTGGCTTTTTACTGACTGGGAATGTGACCTTGGGTAAAGAATCTAACCTCTCTAGCCCAAGTTTGTGTTTCTTTTAAGTGATGTTCTCCAGTGACTAACATGAGAAAGCAGTAAAAAAGCTCGAAATATTATTTTTAAAAATTAACTCTTTAAAACAATACAGAGACATTGTTATTTCTCTTGGGCGCCTGAGACATCAGAGCTACCCTCCTCCCCCACCCCCACCAAAACATTTGCATCATTCAGGTTTTTTTTTGAAGCAAATCAGTACATTTGGAATCCATATTTCATGGAGCTACTTAACTAATTGCTGCAATCAGCAGCAATTTGTTTTATAGTAGGGCTGTTCAAATCACTTTGAGGTTGGCATACCATGCACAGTGTGTTTTTAACAATCATATTTTTAATGGCACGTTTAAATAGGAGAGGTGGTTAATCTGCTCATATTCTTCTGAAAGCCTTAACTTTGGTCCTATAGTTTATCTTCATCCAGTGGTAACTTAAAGGGCACAGCAAGTTCATTGACCCAGTGGGTGCACCAGCTGTTGGAGTGGCCGTCCCATTTAGAAAGACCGGGAGAGGGAAGGAGCACCCTGTTTTCACTCTTGTTTGGAGACCCTCGTTAAATTTCTCAGAAACAATAATCAGATAGATGCTGTTCAAGTTAATGGCACCTCTGAATCCCTGTCAAGAGAGCTTTATTTAATGTGCAACAGACCTGGAGTGATGCAGGTGCCTTTTCAGGACCTCATTTAATTTAAGCTGCTTTAGTTGGCATGGCAACTAGTTGAGACATCTGGGAGACATTATGCTGGGGATTGAGACTTCAGAGGATTTCTGCTAGAGCAAAGCAAAAACCGTATCATAAGGTGGTGTGTATTGCTTCTGAATTTTTGAAGCTATATTGTTAAAGCTTCAAATTCAGGAATTATTTTCCAAAGAAAATTTTAAAATGTTGGCCTGGTTGTTACATTGTTTTCTATAAAGAAAAACACTGCATTATTCATGGAGTGAAAAATGTATTTCCCCTAAGAATTTACTTTGCTAAACTAAAGCTTGACAAAACGTATTCTCTGCAAAGTGGCTGTTTTAATCAGTTTATAAAAATCCTATATTTAAATTTTTCCAGTCTTTTATGTTTTAAAGATACTAAAGACAGGGAAAGCTTTTCTGCACAAGGGTAAGTGGGAAATGGTAGAGGTAGACAGGAGCTCTATGTATTTTGCCCTGAACTTTCCAGTTAATTAAAGTTAATTAACCTGCCCCTATTCTTTTTTAACCCAACCTGTCATCTTCTCAAGAAGCAGAGATATAAAAGTAGCATTATTTTAAACTCTGCTTTCTTAAATATTATAATAGATAATAGAAGGTTGAATGAAAGGTTTTTGAAGTTCATGGATCCTGAAGATAGTGACATAGTGATGTAGTCATTTGTGCTTTGCAGAAGGCCTGCTAGTTTATATTTTGTGAGAAATTATGCACGTGTGTATGTGGTCTTAGTATGAGGGAATTGACTTACCATTTGAAATCATGCTCTATATTCATTTTGAATACCTTTTCAATTTTTTGATATCTGTTAATACTTTGCTCTGTGTTGAATCATATGAAAGTGTTATTGTTGATCAAAAATAGTTCAGTTTGTCCATTCAAATCCAGCAGGTATAGGGTAAGCAACACCTTGACCTGATAGGTTTCATAATGCTAGATGAAATGTCAGATTTCTTTTTCTGAAATAAGTACTTAGTTACAAAATATCTGCTTAGAGCAGTACTCCCTCCAGTCAGTTTTCCATTTTCTCCTTTCTTTGAAAATGTAGTCACTGTTAGAAGAAAGCATATGACATTATTTCATGCTTATTCTCTGTTTTTGGCTTTTGTATCAGTTTGTTTCATTTATAAATTTATAAGTCAAAGCAAGATTTTTGAAGTGCCAGCACTATGATTTCAACCTGATAAACTTAAAAATTAAGATGTTTTCTCTCTGCTGCTTGCGAGCTTATCAACTGTCACTACTAACAGTAAGGATTCTGGCATCACAACTTGGCTGCCAATTTTGAAGATATGTGAAGTAGAATAGAATATAATCTGTTCTTCACATCCATGGAAGAACTCTTCAATCCTGGCAAAAGCAAAAAAAAAAAAAAAAGTCAATAAACTCAGCAGATCTGACTGACATCCCATACACATAAATGCTTTGTACTTTTTTTTTTTGAGATAGGGACTCACTCTGTCACCCAGTGGGAGTGCAGTGGTGCAATCATGGCTCACCACAGCGTCGACCTCCTAGGCTCAAGTGATCCTCCCACCTCAGCCTCCCTAGTAGCCGGGACTATAGATGCATGCCACCATGCCCAGCTAACTTTATTTTTTTTGTAGAGACAGGGTGTCGTTAAGATGCCCAGGCAGGTCTTGAACTGCTGAGCTTAAGTAATCCTTCTGCCTTGACCTCCCAAAATGTTGGGATTATAGGCATGAACCACCATGCCTGGTTATTGGTACTTCAGGATTATTATTATTTTTTTTTCCTGTATAAGAGCTCAAGTTTCGGCCAGACCCGGTGGCTCACACCTGTAATCCCAGCACTTTGAGAGGCCGAGGCAGGCAGATCACCTGAGGTCGGGAGTTCAATACCAGCCTGACCAATATGGAGAAACCCTATCTCTACTAAAAATATAAAGATTAGCCGGGCATGGTGGCACATGCCTGTAGTCCCAGCTACTCAGGAGGCTGAGGCAGGAGAATAGCTTGAACCTGGGAGGTGGAGGTTGTGGTGAGCCGAGATCGTGCCATCGCGCTCCAGCCTGGGCACCAAGAGTGAAATTCCGCCTCAAAAAAAAAAAAAAAAACAAAAGCTCAAGTTGATAATTGTCTTAGTCCATCCATTCTGCTATAACAAAATGCCAGAAACTGAGTGGTTTATAAACAACACTAATTTATTTCTGACAGTTCTGGAGGCTGGGAAGTCCAAAATCACAGTACTGGCAGATTTGGTGTCTGCTGAGGGCCCATTTCCTAGTTGACAGTCTTTAACTATAACCTAACATTGTGGAAAGGACTAACAAACTCCATTAGTCCTCTTTTTATAGAGAGGCTCTGCCCTCATGACGTAATCACCTCCCAGAGGTCCCACCTCTTAATCACATCTTCTTGGGGGTTAGCATTTCAACCTATGATTTTTGGGGAAGACACAGATACTCAGAACATAACAAAACACTTAATACAGGGATGGCAATTGTGAAATGTTTGTTTTTGTTTTGTTGTTTGGGTTTTTTCTGTGTAATGGTCCTTTGTTTCCTCTCCCTTGAGAATTCTGGAACCAGTGCAACTCAAGAATATTGGGACTTCTGATTAAGACTTAAAGGTGCAAGCAGCAGTTTTTTTATATCACCATCCTGTGACTTCCTAGTGGAAAAGAAATTTTCAGTACATACTAGCGGGTTAATATCCTTAATATGAGAAGCAGTATTACAAAAAAATTATCATCCCTGTAGAAAATTGAGCAAAGGACAGGAACAGTTTGCTCTCACTCTTGCTTTTCCTTTTTTTTTTTTTTTTCTGTCTTTCATCGTCACACATATGCATGGCCAATAAACATGTAAAGAGTTTTCAACCTTAAAACACAGTGGATAGAACATAAATCTTTACTACCATTCCTTCCTGTAGTCCCCTTAAATTTCACTAAAGGGTTACAAATTCAGACTAGAAAAGGCAGAAATCTAAGGTGGCAGTAATGAGAACCCAGAAACAGGTTGATTTGCTACAGAATGTCAGAAAGTCTCAGGAATTAGAGGCATCAATTATCTCAGAAAGTGGGAGTACAGGTGGGCCTAAACATCGGATTGGTTGCAAGACTGTTTTAGAAGTAGTAAGATGCTCAGATCTTCTTCCCCCACTCTGCTGGAGACTAAAAGTTTATTCCCTGGACACCCACTAACATAGAATTCTGGCAGCCTGACCTATTCATCCTCAGAAGGAAGATTGGAGAACTCTTCTGAATAAATGCTTGACCCAGGAAGGAGGATCTATATATAATTGAGGGTTCCTCATGAAATAATACCTTAAAGCTCTAAGCACTCCCACAGAGCTACATAATAGTGAAACAATAATATTGTAAACATCCAGTGGCAGGAAATGACTTAACTCCTGACATATTTGTAAAATGGAGTACTATTTAAGCATGTAAAATGATATAAAAGAATATATATAATATCATGGAGTTTACAGTATTTTTAAACTTTTTAAAAGTATATATAGGCCGGGCGCGGTGGCTCAAGCCTGTAATCCCAGCACTTTGGGAGGCCGAGACGGGTGGATCACGAGGTCAGGAGATCGAGACCATCCTGGTCTACACAGTGAAACCCCGTCTCTACTAAAAATACAAAAAACTAGCCGGGCGAGATGGCGGGCGCCTGTAGTCCCAGCTACTCGGGAGGCTGAGGCAGGAGAATGGCGTAAACCCGGGAGGCGGAGCTTGTAGTGAGCCGAGATCGTGCCACTGCACTCTAGCCTGGGCGACAGAGCGAGACTCCGTCTCAAAAAAAAAGAAAAGAAAAGAAAAAAGTATATATAATATCCTCAGATCCACGTAAAATTCTATGTATACGATGTTTATCTCAAGGTTATTTAAAATAGTTAAAAATAGCCCAGTCTCAATGGCTCACACCTGTAATCCCAGCACTTTGGGATACTGAGGTGGGCAGATCACTTGAGGTCAGGAGTTAAAAACCAGCCTGGCAAAACCACATGGCGAAACCCCATCTCTACTAAAAATACAAAAATTAGTCGGGCACAGTGGTGTGCACTTACTTCTAATGCTAGCTACTCGGGAGGCTGAGGCACGAGGATCGCTTGAACCTGGGAAATGGAGGCTGCAGAATTCTGAGCCGAGATCACGGCACTCCACTCCAGCCTGGGTGACAGAGCAAGACTCCATCTCAAAAAGTAAAATAGTAAAAAGTAAAATTAGAAATAGCTTTTTAACAATGATCACTTGGTTAAATGAATTATAATATATCCACACGTTAGAACACTATGCAGTCATTAAAATTCTGCATTATTAGACCATTGAATGCGATAAGCAAGGGATTCCTTTGCTTGTTTGGTGTTTAGATCCTTACATTTTATTAAAAGAACAGGCAACAGAAAAGTTAAAAAGTCATTAAAAAGTCAGGAAACAACAAATGCTGGAGAGGATGTGGAGAAATAGGAATGCTTTTACACTGTTAGTGGGAGTATAAATTAGTTCAACCATTATGGAAGACAGTGTGGCGATTCCTCAAGGATCTAGTACTAGAAATACCATTTGACCCAGCGATCCCATTACTGGTTATATACCCAAAGGATTATAAATCATGCTGCTATGAAGGCATATGCACACATATGTTTATTGTGGCACTATTCACAATAGCAAAAGATTTGGAACCAACCCAAATGTCCATCAATGATAGACTGGGTTAAGAAAATGTGGCATATACACACCACGGAATACTATGCAGCCATAAAAAAGAATGAGTTCATGTCCTTTGCAGGGACATGGATGAAACTGGAAACCATCATTCTCAGCAAACTATCACAAGGACAGAAAACCAAACACAGCATATTCTCACTCATAGGTGGGAATTGAACAATGAGAACACTTGGACACAGGGCAGGGAACATCACACACCAGGGCCTGTCAGGGGGTGGGGGGCTGGGGGTGGGATAGCATTAGAAGAAATACCTAGTGTAAATGACGATTTGATAGGTGCAGCAAACCAACATGGCTCTTGTATATGTAACCTGCACATTGTGCACATGTACCCTAGAACTTAAAATATTTTTAAAAAGTATATAATACCAGTTTTATTTTAAATATACATGCATGTACTCATGCACATTATTTTCATCAAAATGTTATAGTTCACCCAAAGAGGTAGAATTCTGGATATTTTTAATATTCTTGCTTTTTTATGTATTTAATATTTTCTACAATGAAGTTTAAGAAAACTATTATGGAAATTTTCAAAATATATAAAAATATATACAAAATATGCAAAAATATATACAAAAATATAAGAGGTAGTAGTATGTAAGTATATAACTTATGTACCTCATGCTCAGCTTTAACAATATTTAATCATTTTGCCAATCTCATTTCCTCTATTCCTTTTTATTGAGGGGAAGGGAAAGGAGGACTGGAGTATTTTAAAGTAGATAACCAAACATCACATTATCCCACCTATAAATACTTAAATGTGAATTTCTAACAGATAAGTATCTTGAAAACAACCATTATGCCATTATCACACCTAATAAAATTAGCTAATTCCTTAACATCTGTTCTCTGATTGCCTCAAGAGTCACTTTTTGAATAAGGATCTAAACAAAGTTCACATGTATGTGTGGTTATTATGTCTCTTGAGTCTCTTATCCCAAACATTTCTGCCTGCCCTTCACCCCATAACACACATTTTTTTTTTTTTGTGGCAGTGGGAGGGGGATGGTCATTGATTTGTTAGATAATTTTTTCCTGAAGAGTGGTCCACATTGTGTGTTTAGCAGATTGCTTCTTCTTAATGTCTTGTTTTTTAATTCCACATATTTCTAGTTAACTGGTCATTAGAGCTAGATGATTGATTACATTCAAATTAAGTTTTTGGGGGCATGAATACTTCTAGACAGTGGTGTGCATATCACAAACATAATATTCTTGTTCCACATTAAATTATGCTAAGATTGAGTGGTGGATTGAAGTGATGTCAGTCTCACACTCATCCTTTTCAAGTGATTTTACCAGCCACTGATGGTGCCTAGCTCCAGAGATTGCAAAACTGTGATTTTTTTTCTAATTCTATAATTGTTTCTGCATTTATTAGTTGAAATTATTCTATAAAGAACGCAATGAACATTTAGTATATTTTGTGATAGTTGTGGGGGGTTTTATTTGTTTTTGAGACAGGGTCTCACTCTGTTACCCAGGCTGGAGTGCAGTGGCAAGATCAGGGCTCACTGCAACCCCTGCCTCCCGGGCTCAAGTGATCCTCCCACCTCAGCCTCCTGAGTAGCTGGGACTACAGGCACCAGCCACAATGCTCATCTATTTCTTAAAAAAAATTTTTTTTTAAGACAAAGTCTTGCTCTGTCATCCAGGCTGGAGTGCAGTTGCACGATCTGAGCTCACTGCAACCTCTGCCTCCTGTGTGAAAGTGGTTCTCCTGCCTCAGCCTCCAAGTAACTGGGACTATAGGTACCCACCACCATATCAAGCTAGTTTTTGTATTTTTAGTAGAGACAGGGTTTCACCATGTTGGCCAGGCTGGTCTCAAGCTCCTGACCTCAAGTGATCCACTTGCCTCAGCCTCCCAAAGTGCTGGGATTACAGGCGTGAGCCACCACACCTGACCTATTTCTTGAATTTTTTATAGAGATGGGATTTCTCCATGTTGCCCAGGCTGGTCTCGAGCTCCTGGGCTCAAGCAGTCCACCCTCCTGGGCTTGCCAAAGTGCTGGGGTTACAGGCATGAGCCACCCACCTGGCCTACTTTATTAGAGTTTTTTAAAATGTTACTTTAAAAAAAGAATAAGAAAAGAAGATAAATCCAAAATTGCATAGAACCATTGAAGCAATTTTAGACATGATCAGATCTAAAAGCTTCACTACTATGTAACTGTAGGCAGATTGTCTTCTGTTAATGTCAGTTTCCTTATCTAAATTTAGGGTACCACTACATACCTTATAGAGTAACTGTGAAAATTAGGTGAGATTATATATTTAAAATACTTAGTAGAGTACCTAGTACCTAGCAGGTACTCAATATACATTAATTCATCAAATATTTATAGGGACCTACTATGTGCAGACACTATTCTAAGAGTTTGGGATAGATTTGTGAACAAAACAGACAAAAACCCTTGCCTTTATGGTGCAGGCTTGGCAATACAGAATAAACATAAGGAAATTATAGGATAATAACTACTAAGGGAAGAAGAAAAAGTAAAGCTGTGCAAGGGGATAGCAAGTAGACAGGGAGTACAGGTTGTTACACAAACCCAGATGGTCTAGCCTATTACACATCTAAGCTGTATGGTATAACCTATTGCTCCTAGGCTACAAACCTGTACAAGTGTACAACATGTTATCGTACTGAATACTGTAGGCAGTTTTAACACAATAATAAGTATTTATATATCTAAACGTATCTGAACATAGAAAAGGTATAGTAAAAATATGATATAAAAGATAAAAATGGTACGCCTGTATAGGGCACTTAACAAGAATGGAGCTTGCAGGACTGGAAATTGCTCTGGGTGTGTCAGTGAGTGGTAAGTGAATCTGAAAACCTAAAACATTACTGTGCATTAATATAGACTTTATAAACTCTGTGCTCTTAAGCTACACTAAGTTTATTTTTTTCCTCCTCCCCCTCCTAAGTTTCTTTTTTTAATGTTTCTTTAATATAAATTAACCCTAGCTTACTGTAACTTTTTTACTTTCTAAACTTTTTAATTTTGTTAAATATTTTACTCTTTTGTATTAACACTTAGCTTAAAACACAGGGACATTGTACAGCTATATAAAAATATTTTTTTCTTTTTATTTATTTATTTTTCTCACTCTGTTTCCTAGGCTGAATTGCAGTGGTGCAGTCATGGCTCACCACAACCTTGACCTCCCAGGGTCAGGTAATCCTTCCACATCAATGTCCTCAGTAACTGCTGGGACTACAGGCGCAAGCCACCACACCTGGCTGAATTTTTTGTAGAGTTGAGGTCTGAGTTGCTTTTTCACTTTTTAAAATAAGACACAAACATATACATTAGCCTAAGCCTACACAGGGTTAGTCACCAAGACACCCCTAGGCAATACAATAGGAGTTTTCAGCACCGTTACAATCTATGGGACCACCTTTATACATGTGGTCCATCATCAACCAAACATCATTATATGACACCTGACTATAGTGTAGTGTCAGAGTGGTTGATGTAGGCCTCATTTGAAAGATAAAATTGGAGCAAAACCACGAAGGACATGAAAGAGTTAACCAAATAGATGTCAGGAAGTACAGTCCATGAAGAGGGAATAGCTAAGGCCTAAGGTTGGAGTGTGTCTAGCATGTTCAGAGAATATCCAGGAAGAAAACAATAGAAGAGGTCAGAGAATTAAGAAGGCCAAATGATTTATGGCCTGTGAGACCATTTTAAGGACTGGCTTTTGCTCTTAAATGAAATGGAAAGCTTTTGCAGAAAAGTGACATAATTTGGCCTTCATCCTACAAGATCATTCTGTGAAATGCATCCAGTTTTGGATGAATTGATGGATGGAAAGAGCAATAGATAGATGTGTGACAAAGCAAATAGAGCAAAATATGCAGTGTAGATTCTAGGTGGTAAGTGTGTATATGGATCATCTCTGTGTAATTTTTTGTGTGTTTGAAAATTTTTTAAGAAAAATAGTTTGAATAAAAACTATTAAAAACTGTAACCCTGATGTCATTATTTAACTCTTCATCATTTTATAGAATAATTTTAACATGTCACTGAAAACTGTCCTATAAGTGAATCCTACATGTCAAATATCATTTTCTCATTAACTTTCATTATGAAATAGAATATATTTCTTTGGAAAGAATCTGGATGATAAAACCTAAGATTAAAATATCTTAGAATGTCTAATAAAGCCTTAAAAATTATATTTTCTATATAATAAAGTAAATTTCAGTATATAGGCAAAATAAAAAATATAGTAGTAAAAAAAATTTATCCTGGCTGCTGTGTTTTAGAAATATAGCAGTCTTGGGCCAGAGTAGTAGCAGTGGATATAAGAAGTGGCGTTAATTCTGGCTAAATTTTGAAGGATTTTCCGAAAATTGGAGGTATGGTGAAAGAGAAAGGGGGAGTCAAGGATAACTCCTTGATGTGGTTTGTGGTGCGAGCAACTAAGAAGGATTTGGACAGTTTTGGACTTGTTAGTTTGAAATGTCAATTAGGTATCCAGGGGAAATAATAGGCAGTTTGATATACAAGTCTGCACTTAAGGAAAGAAGATTAACTAGAGAGAGAAATTTGGGAGTCATCAGCATGGATATTATTTAAAGACATGGGACCGGATCCAAGTATCCATGAGTATGGATAGGGAAGAAGACTGAGGACCAGCAGCCATGGGTCATTTCAACATACAGTGGTTGAAGAAAAAAGGAGACTAAAGCAATTTGGAAAAAATGTCTCGAGGAGGAGGGAGTTTTCAATTGCTTTTGTCAAAGACTGTTATCATTTCTCCTCCCTGTTCCCAAGTTATCCCCTTTCCTACTTGTTTTTGCTAAAACATTAAATTAGAAATTGCCTTAAGAAAACTTAATACTTAAATTATAAGATTTACCATACTTTTGCTTCTCTAATGTATCTAACACTCATGTGCTTCACAAGAGTCTTGGATTCCATATCTCCATGGCTCTCCAGGCTCCAGCCTTTAATCATCTGCCATGTGTCCATTGAGCAAAACCCTAAACATACAACAGAGTACAACGTATAGGAAGCTTGAAATCTACTGGTGGTAGTGGGGAGGGGTGTTTCATAAATACATACAAAGTTAAATAATAAAAGAACTAAATTACTAAGATTGTGGAGAGACTTAACTAATTACTTTACATGTGTTTAGGAATACCATATTTTATAATGAAACAAGCCACGACCCTTGGATACTTGGATAGGTTGTGATCTTTTCCATTGGTGTCATGGTGGCCTGAGATGAGAACACCAATCCCCATTTGTTTGGATTCAAAGGACATTCCTGTAACATGTCTAAGTAGAACTCAAGACTGTTTGGTCATCATACTTTTCCTGGCCTGGCTGTTATTTAAAATGTTTACCTTTGGTTTTGTCTTTTATAATGCTGATTATAAGGAAATCATTTGGTTGTTTACTTCTGCTGACTTTTAAACATGTAGGTTCTTTTGATTTTAGTAGTGTTTTATCTTGTGAGGGCTGGAATTCTCACCTATGTCATGCTGTCTAGAAGCTTTCTTTGCCCACTTTTCCAGCCTTGAGAATGGAAGTTATTTTTTGGATCTGGTCACCACTTTGAGGGGGTAGGGGACTGAATTCGTTGAACTCTCCTTAACTTAAAACTTCAAGATATGTTGTCACAGAATTGATGCAGAGTGACCTACATAAAATTATCGTCTCTCCTCAACCACTCAGCTCAGATCATGTCAAAGTTTTTCTTTATCAGATTTTGCGAGGTAAGATTTCTTTATGAAGAAAAAGGTGCTGTCACACTGTAAATGAAATGTTTTGCTTCTCATTTAGACTTTAATCTGACCTTCCAAGGTTTTCTTCTTCTCTAAAGACTTTTTTCTTTTGACAAAGCATATTTTATAATTTCTATATTTAATGTTAATGAAGAAGCTTTTTAGGGTTGCCAAATATTTCTTGTTTTCAGTAATGAAAGAGAAAGCCCTGTCAAATTCATTAGGCAGTTGAGTGGGCTAATCTAGGTGAATAAGCAGGATGGTTTGTCACAAGTTCACAAAACAGCCTTTAGTTTTCAACGGAATAGGAATATGTGTCATCAGACGACTCAGGTGAAAAGTGACTATATCCCCTATAGATGACGTCCATCCTGCAAGCCAACAGTAGGTGGGCCTGTCTGAGTATTGGCTGGCATACCTGAAGCCAACTCCAGAGAAACAGAATGACCCTTAAAACCAAAGTAGATTGGGAAGACCAATAAACAGGGCCAGCTAAATAACTCTAGACTGGCTCATTAAAGAGCACGTACTTGACTGAGAAAGGATTTGGGCCAACATTATTGACACCTCTTCTGGCCGTCAAGTATGTCCATGAGAATTTTGCCATTACAAGTAGAGAATTGCTTAAACCTGAAACAGCTTTCTTACCTAGTAAGTAAAATACTTCCCCCCACACCCGCCCCAGAATTCATAGAAGAGATTCTTTATAGCGATTGAAAAATAAATGCCAAAAGGATGAAAATACATAAGCTTTTTTTTTTTTTTCCAGACAGAGTCTCACTGTGTTGCCGAGGCTGGAGTTCAGTGGCACGATCTCGGCTCACTGCAAGCTTTGCCTCCCAGGTTCACGCCATTCTCCTGCCTCAGCCACCCAAGTAGCTGGGACTACAGACGCCTGCCACCATGCCCAGCTAATTTTTTTGTATTTTCAGTAGAGACAGGGTTTCACCGTATTAGCCAGGTTCGTCTTGATCTTCTGACCTCGTGATCCGCCTGCCTTGGCCTCCCAAAGTGCTGGGATTACAGACGTGAGCCACTGCGCCTGGCCACATAAGCAATATTAAAACTAAAAAGCTCACCTCCAAGCCAGGTATGGTGATTCATGCCTGTAATCACAGCACTTTGGGATGCTGAGGCAGGCAGATCATTTGAGGTCAGAAATTCAAGACCAGCCTGGCCAACATGGCAAAACTACACTCTACTCTAAACAAATACAAAACTTAGCCGGGCATGGTGGCGCTTGCCTGTAGTCTCAGCTACTTGGGAGGCTGAGGCAGGAGAATCGAGTGAACCTGGGAGATGGAGGCTGCAGTGAGCCAAGATCGTGTCACTGCACTCCAGCATGAGCGACACAGTGAGACTCCGTCTCAAAAAAACTAAAAATGTTCACCTCCAATAGATTTGTTCATATTCTGTGGTAGGAGAAAATGGGGAAGATATTGGCTCTTTTTGTACTTGTGAAAAATGTGATTTGCTACATTTTATCCAAAAAAGACTCAACCCATTAGCCAGATATGGTGATACATGCCCATAGTTCCCACTTCTCAGGAGCCTGAGGTGGGAGCATGGCTTGAGCCAGGAAAGTTGAGGTTTCAGTGAGCTGTGATCATACCATTGCACTCCTGCCTAGGTTACAGAGTAAGACCCTGTCTCAAATAAAAAAAAAAAAAAGAAAAGGAAAAACGCACACAAAAAGGACTCAACGTTGAGGCTGGGACCTTTAGCAGTACTGAATGAAGGCACTGGTCTTCTAAGATGTCAGAAATATTTTTAAAGTAGTTCATTACCCTCTTGATTCTGAGTGGTAAAGAATACTACTGACAATGTGGGCAAGTTCCTGAATTTTATCTTATCAGTGAAACACCTGTCCTGGGAAAGGCTCCATGTGGGTTAATGGAAACTGTTTTGTTGGAGAAGGCTCCGAGTTGCAGGTTAAGAGTATCAATAACAGCAGTCCAGTAGCCACACTGACTAGCAATCTAAGGTTATTAGTATGATCTTAACTCGAGTGCCTAAGAAGCTTATCTGTATTTAAACCTATATAATTGTTGAAATTATAGACATTATCTCTAGACTTTGCAAACCTTTGGTGACATTTTATTTTACTGTAGCAAAATTATGATATTTTGAGGTGAGACTAGCTTTTAATAATGTTCATTATGCAGTTATTTAGGGAACAATTTTAAATCCTCTACTGTTTTCTTCCAAGGTTTTTAAAAAATTATTGGTTGAGTAAAAGGAATTAAATATCTGCAGTTAAATCTGTTTGTTATTTCAGGTTTGAAATATCTCCATTCAGCTGGCATTTTACATCGAGACATTAAGCCAGGGAATCTCCTTGTGAACAGCAACTGTGTTCTAAAGGTAGCTTTTCAGTTTATTTAAATACCTGGGGAAAAAAAGAATGTCAAGGCAGGTTAAAGAACAACATATTTTTGTGAAAGAAATAAGTTCATTTCCATTACTTTACCAAAAGTTAACCCAGTTTTCTCCATATCACTACTCATAGCCATAGTAATAATTTGTAGTCTTGCCTCATGTTCTTTCCATGATATTTTGCCTATGTTTTAGAAACACTGAAATTGGAATTACAGTGTAACTAGAAAGAAGAATAGAGAAGGTGACTCCTTTACAGATTGTTCCATTATTAAAAGAAGTGCATATCAGAAGAAATATTAGAACAGCAAGCATCTGTTTATATAAGAGAATGAAGTGTGACTTCTAGGAAGACCATCTACATTTTTACACAGCTAATATTTCTATATGCTGTTTGACCAAGGTAACAAAGTCAGAAGTAGAAACATATTTAAAAGTGATAGTGCTGGCCAGACACGGTGGCTCATACCTTATAATTCCAGCATTTTGGGAGGCTGAGGCGGGCAGATTGCTTGAGCCCGGCAGTTCAAGACCAGCCTGGGCAAACAAAACCCCATCTCAATAAAAAATACAAAAATTAGCCAGGTATGGTTGTGCATGCCTATAGTCCCAGCTACTCAGAAGGCTGAGACAGGAGGATCGCCTGAGTCCAGAGCATCAAGGCTGCAGTGAATTGTGATCGCACCACTGCACTCCAGCCTAGGTGACAGAGTGAGACCCTGTCTCCAAAAAAAAAAAAAGTGAAAATGCCAAACCGGAAAAGGGTAATAGGTGCCTATTCAATGTATTTCCATAATGTATAGTAGCCAATTCTTAATTATTCCTCTGAAGAGGAATTGGTTACAGAATTATATATAGTAGTTCCAAAATTTCAAGTCATCAGTTTCAGTTTTACTTCTCTTCCCTAGTACAGCCATTGTCTTTCATTTAAAAAGGGGCTTGCAAATAGCAAAGTCCACATATTTGTATTTCCCTACCTCTAATACAGATGTGTATTGGCAGAACTCTTGAATACAGAGAGGTCCACTATGTTTTTCCTCATAATAGAAATTGGAAATAAGGGCCTTTAACTGCTATATTTGAGAAGAAAAATAAGTTTTTAAAATGTTACCCACTTTAAAAATAATCAAGACTATCATTATTACTTAGGTTGCTGGCAGTTAAACTAAGTAATAAAACCAAATGTATAAATAAAATTCATTTTTTATTTTAAATGATATCTCTGAACTGTAGGTCAGTTCTCTTGAAAAGCTGGTGGATGATACTGCTTATGAATGAAAGTTCTCCCTTCGTTATAGCCTTGAAGAGCTCTCATACTTATTTTAGCTCTAGAAAGACAAAAACCTATTTTTCATATTTTCCCTAAAAATCGCTGATGTTGTGATTCAGTCTTTTGTTTCCACAGAGAAGTTAATTGCCCCCAAAATCTAAAGTATTCCTTCTATAGGTTATTGAGTTTTTCCTGCCACCTTTTCACTTTTTAAAGAGAACTTGCAACTTATCCCCATAATCGTTTTTATTTAAAAAAAAAAATTTTAAACCTTGTAGTTAGAAATTTTTTTGTCCTATTCATACCTAATCAGTCTTATGACCGTTTAAGCCAATTTCTTCTTCTTTTGATTGGAAGACTTCACACCGGATTTTGTGCAGGACCTGTCATATTTGATGCCATTAACTGCTTAAAGTTCATTTTCCAAATTGTTTGTTATGGTTTTATAACGTCGGACTGTATGAATGGGCAACTAAAGGAAAATGCCATTCATGAATACACAACACACAAATCAGAACAAACAAATTTTGCTCCACTCCTTTGACTCATCTTACGGGCCTACTTTTAAAAAGCCAGAATAGAGTGCTAGACTACAGACACCAGTTCTTTCTTCTCAAACATACAAATTCATTGAAGATCATTATAACAAAATCGTTTTTAAAAATCGGTATGCTTCCATATTGTGAATGTGTTTTGTTTCCTATTAAGCACAAGATGGATAATTTTGCTGGAATTTTTTTAGTTATCTGATCATGTTAGCTTCCTATTTTGGACTCAGGTTGTCTTCCAGATAAGTTGCTAAAAATGACAAATCATACTGATGTTTTTAATAAGGGATTTGCTTTATAACATAAGTCATTTTTTGTTGGATGGGTGGGTGGTTGGTTTTTTTCATATACGAGAAAAAAATTGTGTTCTTTCCTTTTTTAGTTTTTTAAAATACCCTCAAGAGTCATGACCAAGTAATAGAGTTTTAAAAATATTATATGTTATTTTGGCCGGGTGCAGTGGCTCACCCCTGTAATCCCAACACTGGATGGCTGAGGTGGGCGGATTACTTGAGGCCAGGAATTTGAGACAAGCCTGGCCAACATGGCAAAAACCTGTCTCTACTAAAAATATAAAAATTAGCCAGGCGTGGTGGCACGTGCCTCTAGTCCCAGCTGCTCAGGAGGCTGAGGCACGAGAATCGTTTGAACCTGAGAGGCAGAGGTTGCAGTGAGCCGAGATCGTGTCAGTGCACTTCAGTCTGGATGACAGAGTGAGACTGTCCCCCCCAAAAAAAAAATATATATATATATGTTATTTGAACATATTTGATGAACTTGGGCTTTTGTTGTTATGTTATATGGTTTATCTGTATAGTATGGAAAATTTTCCTGCATTCTTAAGTTGTTAAGATGGTGGCTTCATACTGACTTATTCCTACATATACATCTGAATTCATTTGATGTAACCAGACAGTAGATTCAAGTCAGAAAGAGGGGATTGCCAAAAATTGGGGAGTAAATTTTGTTTTCTTTAGAACGGAGTTTTCAGATTTTCTTTTTAAGCTGCCAGAACTCTTTTTCAAATAAAATCTTATATAGGGACTTCAATTTAGAAAACAGATGTAAAATCGTATTTTATCACTTGCAATATTGTGACTTGTAAAGTTAATCAGTGAGAACACTGGAGTTAAGATGGCCATTACTATCTGATCTCATCCTCAGTGCTCCTAGTTGTTGTGTTTTGATTGCCCCATATCAAGAAAATTTTAATTCCTAAAGATAAGCAGTAGTTGCTGGTGGTGGCACTGCTGCTGTTTATTAATAGCTCACCTTGTAACCCTCAGCATACTTTCCAGTTGAGCAGAAATAGCAAGAAAAGGTTTATTTTTAAGTTTGTATAGAAGTTAACCAGTCTTTATTACTTATTACTGTATCTCCAGATTCTAACATACCAGCTGTAATATAACAAGTACTAACTTAAATATTTATGGCATGAAGAAATGAATGAACCCAGTAGCATTAGTATTCTACAGTATACTACGTCTTAACGTATTTATACATTTGAGTGTGAATTTGTATTTTAAATAGATAAGTACATGTGAAGTTTGGATATAATATTTATGGAATGCCTAAAGTCAGAACTAGATTCCACTGGAGTCAGTTTGAAACCCATTGCTTTAAAGAAATGTATATATATTTCATAAAGACGACAGGCGTAGTCTCCACTAAGAAGCCTTCAAGATACACCCCTTTGTCTTATGATATCTTTGTCTATAAACTAGTCTTGAAAGTAGTTGGTTTTGTCGGGGTTTTTAAATTTTTTTTAAAGATAGGGTCTCAATCTCACTCTGTCTCCCAGGCTGGAGTGTGGTGGCACAGTAATAGCTCACTGTAGTCTCAAACTCCTGGGCTCATGCAGTCCTCCCACCTCAGCCTCCAGAATAGCCGGGACTACAAGTACACACTGCACACCACCACGCCCAGCTATTTTTTTTTTTTTAATTGTTTTGTAGAGTTGAGATCTTGCTATGTTGTCCAGCCTGGTCTTAAACTCCTGATCTCTCAGGCAGTCTTCTCACCTCAGCCTCCCAATCCCTGGGATTACAGGCATAAGCCGCTGTGCCTGGCCAACAGTTGGTCTCTAAATCAAACCTAGAAGTATGCATTTGGCCAGGTGCAGTAGCTCACACCTGTAATCCCAGCACTTTTGGGAGGCCGAGGCAAGCAGATTGCTTGAACCCAGGAGTTCAGGACCAGCCTGGACAACATGGCAAAACCTCATCCCTACAAAAAAAAAAAAAAAAAAAAAAAAACGCACAAAAATTAGCCGGGCGTGGTAGCACGAGCCTGTAGTCCCAGCTACTCAGGAGGCTGAGGTGGGAGGAGCCTCAGATCGATCACGCCACTGCACTGCAGCCAGTGAGACAGAGTGAGACCCTGTCTAAAAATAAATAAAGTCGTTTATGTTCACCTAGTTTTTTTGCTTTATCAACTGAAAACAGACATGTTTTTATTAATAAAGATGAGAAGAATATTTTTAAGAAAATGATGTAAGTTTGAGACTTTTTTCCTCTCTAACCAAATAAAACCAGATTGTATATTGACATAAATATACTATACCTGTATCATTAAAAGTGTTTCAGAGTGGCTGGGTGCGGTGGCTCACGCCTGTAATCCCAGCACTTTGGGAGACCAAGGCAGGCGGATCACCTGAGATCAAGAGTTTGAGACCAGCCTGGCCAATATGGTTAAACCCCTTCTCTACTAAATATACAAAAAAAAAAAAAAGCCAGGCATGGTGGCGGGCACCTGTAGTCCCAGCTATTTGAGAGGCTGAGGCAGGAGAATCCCTTGAACCCGGGAAGCGGAGGTTGCAGTGAGCTGAGATTGTGCCACTGCACTCCAGCCTGGGTGACAGAGTGAGACTCCGTCTCAAAAAAAAAGTTTCAAAGTTCAGTGCCCTATCAAGGTTTTGATGTTTTGTTTTACTCTTTCATTTGTATTTGCTTGACAATGTTTTGACTGCCTTTTCTATTTAGATTTGTGATTTTGGATTGGCCAGAGTGGAAGAATTAGATGAATCCCGTCATATGACTCAGGAAGTTGTTACTCAGTATTATCGGGCTCCGGAAATCCTGATGGGCAGCCGTCATTACAGCAATGCTATTGACATCTGGTCTGTGGGATGTATCTTTGCAGAACTACTAGGACGAAGAATATTGTTCCAGGCACAGAGTCCCATTCAGCAGGTATGATTTCAATTTAAGGCTTTAGTTTTAATTCTATTACAGATTTGAAGGAAAAATCCATCCTGCACATGTGTCTTGGGCTTATTCATTATACTGTCTAATTTGCTTTTAGGAAATTCAGGTTCACTTAAAATTCAGAAAGTTATAAAGTTGAAGATTACAAAGAGATTCATTTTGTAACTTATGAGCCTTTAGAGTGTGTATTGACTTTATTTATTATAATTATTATTTTATTTATTTATTTTTTTTGAGATGGAGTTTTGCTCGTTGCCCAGGCTGGAGTGCAATGGTGCCATCTTGGCTCACTGCAACCTCCGCCTGCCAGGGTCAAGCGATTCTCCTGCCTCAGCCTCCCAAGTAGCTGAGATTACAGGCGCGCTCCACCACACCTGGCTAGTTTTTGTATTTTTAGTAGAGACAGGGTTTTGCCATGTTGGCCAGGCTGGTCTCGAACTCCTGACCTCAGGTGATCCACCTGCTTCAGCCTCCCAAAGTGCTGGGATTACAAGCATGAGCCACCGCACCCAGCCTGTTGACATTATTATATGCACTGATGCATAGCCGCGAGCTCTGCTGTGACGATTTGCACAGGCATAATCTTCAGTTGTTAGAAGGCCTCTTTTCCTTCTAAGTGAATGGCTCTGACTTGAAAATGTATTGGTGACTTAATGTACTTACACTTTGTGCTTAGAATGTAAATTTTTATTGTGTTGATTTCTTGAAATCTGAACATTTAGGAAAATTTCTAACCTTTATTATTGTACTAAAATATCTAAATATGACAGAGAACATCAGGAGATGATTAAAATATAATCTCAGAGAATCCTTTAGAAGCTATTCATGTTACTTTAATTGTCTTTAAAGGTAATTATTCACTACTACACATATTTTCTTGGGATAATTACTAGGTATTTTTTATTAATTCACTTGCATGAAAATAATGTAGTAACCATGAGCTCAGGCTGTGAAATCAGATTGGTGGGTTCAAATCCTAGCTACACCACTTATGTTAAATCTTATGTTAAAACTTGGGTAAGTTACTTAACCTCTCTCTTCCTTTTTTTTTCTTCTTTTGTTTTCTTTTTTTTTTTTTTTTTTTTTTTTTTTGGCCCCTAAAACTGTTCTGAGGATTGTTGTACAATGAAGCAGGAAAGCTGAAAATGGGGCCTGGCACATAGTAAGCACTCTGTAAATGTTTGCAATTACGATGGTGGTAGTGTGCCAGGACACTGGGGATACAGCAGTAAATAAGACAGCGTTATTCTTAACCTTTGTGAAACTTTCACATGAGACAAAAATAAGTATGCAAATAAATATGATCCCAAGTAATGAAGTTTCATAAAGAAAAATGTAGCCAGGTTAGGGATAGAGAATGGTGGAGAGCAGAGCAGGCACTAAAGGAATCTCTGAGGAGATAACATTTCACACACATAAAATGAGACAGCAAGATGCTGAAGAAGTTCCAGAAGAGGGACAACCACCATAACAAAGCCCCTGAGGCAGGAACAAGCATGGCATGTTTGAGGGATGGCGTGTGATGGAAGACGCTGTAGGAGATGAGATCAGAAAGTGAGAAAGAATCTGGCCATGATGACATGATAAGGCCTTAGGATTTTATTCCAAGTGTGATAGAAAACGTAAATGAAGGTTTTGACCAAAGGAATACTAAGATTTGATTAATGACATTTTAAAAGATCACACTGACTACTGTGTCTTTGTAAATAATTCATGCACTTGACCAGACAGAATTATTTCTTTTATGCTTTTTCTACAAAGAATTTTTACCTAATAGGTTAGAAACTATATCTGCTTTTGTCAACATTTAAATTTTTCTATGCTATACATTCAAACTGTCTTTTTTTAATTTTACATCTTAAAAATTGATTCTGGTGTTAAAAAATTATGTACATATAATATGTAATCTAATGTTGGGTACTATTGACAATATTCAATTTTCAATTTCTTTAGAAAGTAAAGTTTAACAGACTTAACCTATAAGACTCTCATATCTGGACATAAGCTGTCATAAAATTAATGTGACTACTACCTTGCATACAGAAAAGCTTAAGTAAAAAATAATAAGGAGGTATTCAAATCCTATATATGGAACAAGAATCTTGAATTGCTGCTGCAAAAAATATGTGAGGGAAAGTGTGAAGCAACTGGACTGGAGTTCAGATATCTCATTTGCTAGAGAAATATATAGATCTTCAGTTTGGCAGTCTGACATAGCCACTGCAGGAGAATTCATGTCTGTCTAATTGTTGGTATGTGCTGGGGTGAGAAATGAAGATCTAAAATAGGAAAAGGCTCTAACTTCTAATGGAAGTCATTATTTCCTGTTGTATTTTCTCTGTATCTTTGAGATTTAATTACCCAATACTAGCAGACATCATAAAAGTGTTTCTCATCTATGGATCTGACCCATTTTAGACAACTTTCTGAATGTTTCAATTTGTTTTTAGAAGCTAGTCATTTCCTTCTGCCTTTAGTGTGGTTATTAGAGATCCAAAAGTATCACCTACACACTTTTCCCAAAAAGCTTTGTATAGAGATCTTTATTTCTGTGGAAAGCAAGCTTCTCAAGTATCTCCATTAACCTGTAGGGTGGTGATGCTGATGGCTACCCCATGATTTAGATAAATAGTGCTTTATATTCGGCAAGCCCAGAACCAGGAAAAGAAGTGTTCTCTAGGTAAGAATTTCCCATCCTGGAGGAATCCAAATGAAATGTTACTGATAATTAGTTATGAAGTTAGAACAATTGTGACACTACAGAAAATTGGTAAGATAGTTTGCTACCCAAAGACTTGTTTGCAAGAAGACTGTTTTATTGGTCTCTTTTATTGTGTCCAGCTAACTAAATGTGGTCTTATGCAGTGTCATATTTTCTAAGTGTCACAGTTTTCTGCCAGTGTAAGAGATTTCTAGCATGACTAGAATGTAAAGGATGTATACTGGCCCAAGCATGGAGAGCTTAGCTTTCATTTCAGGTGTGAATGTTTTCGGGATTTATTAAATCACAGGTGTCTGATTTGTGGATTAGCTCCTTGGCGAGCCTGCATCCATTTGAGGCATCAGAATCCATTCATTAACTGTTTGGAAAGAATAGTCATTAGCCATCGATAGAAGAGGAGTTCAACTCTGCAAAGATCTTAGATGCTATGGTATCAAGAAAACAGGACAGACAGATACAGACTCCCAAATTGCTCTAGTCTTAGAATGTCATGCTTATCAAAACATATTCCTATATTTCTCTCGTATAAATAGGAACTTTTATATAAATAAATAGGAACTTTAAAATAATAGTATAAATAGGAATGGGATATATAGGATAATCCTATATATATTATAAATAATAGTATAAATAGGAATAGGATAAAGAGGAACCTTTAAATAATAAATAGGAATAATAAAATAACAGGAATTATAACAGGATTATTTATTTTAAATATTAGGAATAATAAATTAACAGGAATATATTTAAATTCCTTTATGTGAGGAATTTATTATAAATTCCTAGAAGTCTTTTTTAATAGGCCAGAAAGTGAAAGTAGGGGCTCCTGTCAGTTAATCTAGAGCTTGTCTTAAGGTTTTTTCCCCAAATTTGGTCCACATCTCTAAGGCTATGATTTAAGAGTAATGAAAAGTTATTTCCATGAGATTGCTATCTATCTGTATTTTATTTCCTTATAGTTGGATTTGATCACGGATCTGTTGGGCACACCATCACTGGAAGCAATGAGGACAGCTTGTGAAGGCGCTAAGGCACATATACTCAGGGGTCCTCATAAACAGGTGAGAGGAGGGGGGAATATTTTTCTGGTAACTGTTGGGGCAAGATTTCCCTTCCAATAGAATAATCTATTAAGGATTTTTAAGCAAATATATTATTTGTAGGGTTTTTTTTTTTTTTTTTTTTTAACATCATGGTCCTAAGTAAGAAAATGTTCAATATTTGTCAAACTAAATAAAATCTCATTCCTAATGTCGTAGGAGAAAGTGCGTATTTTTGTAGCTCCTTTGCTAATAAATTACCCTTGGTTTTATGTCTCCTGATTTATTGGTGTCTATGGGAAAAATTACTGGGGTTGGAGCTTTGACCTCAATGCCATAACCTACTACATGTATATCAAGATGTCCTTTCCAAATACTGAGCCAAAATACCTGGTATTTCTTATTCCAGCCAGGAATGTGAGGCTGTTGCTATTGCATTCTTGCTCCTGACACAGAATCAGGTGTGAATGTTGTTAGAAAAGAAATATGAAGATAGATTGCCAGATTTGCATTCCATATTACTTATAACTAGCCAAGTCACTGCTGAGAAAGACAAGATGGTTTTTTATCTCCACCTGTTGATTTAGCAGCAGTTTTTACAAGCACTTCCTAATCTCCTTTGGACAGAACAGCTTAATGATGTGAAGAGTGAGTAAGGGGAATACTTTTCCTAGGAGCAACAATTAAAACAGAACAGATAAGATTTGAATAGGATGACCCAGCAACAAATTTTCCTGAGTTTTGCTTTCTTTTGAATTGGACATTTAGATTATCTGATTGATGGTACCAAAAGAGAGTGAATTTGACTCCTCTCAAACTGTCAGCCAGACATTTACAAAGGGAAGACCTCACCTTCCCTTTGTGGTTCTGTCTTTGTAATCTAGTGTGACTCCAGAGCTTTTGTTGTCACAGGCATAAAGGGCAATGAGGTAAAGTGTGTTCTCTTCTAAAACCAGCCCAGGCTAGTAAATAGAGATGCATGCTTGTGTGTTAAACAGCCCCCTGATGGTTACGTCTTTCTTTAGTATTTGGTTTAGAACTAGAAAATAATGAGGCCCAACACCCTTAGAAGAGCACAGTAAGTCTTAACCTAGAGAAAAGTTCTATATTATAGAAGGAACTAACAAGATCTATTATGTTCCATTTATTGACCAGCATCAGGAACATTAAACTAATTTACTAATGCCTCTTGGTAAATGTGTCCTTAGAAGTAGCAAAATAATTGTCCTCTTTCACTGACCTCATTAATTAGTAAATCTTGCCTGGTTCAAGGTAAACAATAATGAAAAGTGAAGAAAATCAGACGCCCTTATGCTACCCTTCTGTCTCTAGAGGAGTTTTAACTGTTATTAATGGTTACTAGTTAATTAATCATCTGTGTCAAAGAGTTGCTAAACAGCAGCCTGAAGAACAAGATTTCCTGAGGAGTTTCCTGTCTGCTCTCTAGATAGAACGGCTGGAAAATGTAACTTACTGCACCAAAAGTCACTGTGCACTGTTCTGAGCATTCCTGGCAATTGAGTACTTTTTCTGTGAAAATTTTAAAAATCTGTTAGTTGTAAAACCCTAAGGCTTTCCATGAAATAAAAAAAGAGTAAATATATTATTTTGTAAAACAAAAGAAGAGGAAAGGAAAATCCAAAGTTCCACTGTTATTTAACTAGTTAAATAGGTTGAGATGTCTAAACAAATCACTTCTTAGATATTTTGCTATTAATTGGCCTCTTAACAGTAATCCCTTTGCTTATCACTGAGTTTAGTGATGACCTTAAGGGAGTACTGTGGTAGAAGTTAGGGGCAGCCCTTTCCAGTCTTGGTGTCGGAATATTTTGATTTTGAAGAGAAGACTGATGGAGTGAAAACTAGTTAGGAGCCCATTTCTGTTTAAAGGCTAGATGCACTTTACAGAGACTTTAAATTCTTTAAATGGCTTTTATCCACTGCTAGAAGTGGTCTCCTTAGGCAGATGTTCATGGTCTTTTAGCACTAACCCAGCTAGATGTGTATGAAGTTATACCAACCATATATAATTGAACGTAAAAGAACCTAGCATATTGCCTGCTTCTACTTCTCCTTCAGTATGGAAATTGAGTTTTTGATCTATGTTTGCTAGTTGATCTTTATCATCACTGCTCTTAAGAGATGTCAACAGGTTCTTGAAGTGCTTTACTTAAGCCACCAATCAGACTTCCCACTCCCTGCCCACTCACCAACTACATGATGCATATCCTATGCGCCTCTTGTTGGCCTATTAACAGCTGCTTGAATAAAATAATATATTTACTCTTTTTTTATTTCATGGAAAGCCTTAGGGTTTTACAACTAACAGATTTTTAAAATTTTCACAGAAAAAGTACTCAATTGCCACTCACCTGCCCACTCACCAACCACATGATGCATATCCTATGCTGCTTGAAGGTATCGCCATTCATGTTATAGCTATTTACAGCTGAGGTTGGAAGACACCTACACACAAATATATTTGGTATATAGACACCTGGATTTTCTTTTTTACTTTAAAAGATTAATTTGGTCTTTGGAATATGCAATATAGCTTATGTTTCTGTACCTCATGACTTTTCTGCAAAATGTATAGGGTTTGGCTTAGTGCTCTGTGCAGGTTATGTACTCAGTTTATAACCTCTGGACTGTAGTGATTAAGAGCGTATTGTCAGCCGGGCACGGTGGCTCATGCCTGTAATCCCAGCACTTTGGGAGGCGGAGGCGGAGGCGGGCGGATCACGAGGTCAGGTGATCGAGACCATCCTGGCTAACGTGGTGAAACACCATCTCTACTAAAAAAAAATACTAAAAAAAAATTAGCCAGGCGTGGTGGCAGGTGCCTGTAATCCCAGCTACTCAGGAGGCTGAGGTAGGATAATGGCATGAACCCAGGAGGTGGAGCTTGCAGTGAGCCGAGATCACGCCACTGCACTCCAGCCTGGGCAACAGAGCGAGACTCCGTCTCAAAAAAAAATAAAAAATAAAAAAGAGTGTAGTGTCAATCTCAGTTTCACCATGTTGCACATGTTTTGAATGGTGAACTGGGAGTGGTACAGTACAGTTTTCAGACAGATTGAGTATGAATCCTGGCTTTACTAGTACCTCCCTTTGTGACTTAGGCAGATTATTTAACCTCTGTGTATATCAGTTAATTCATCTGTAAAATGGTGATTAAAAATGATTTTACCTCATTAAATTGTTATAATGAGAAAAGAGCTAATAATGCATGTAAGGAGAGCATAGAATAGTGCCTGGCACGTACTAAACATTTAATAAATATTAACCACTAAAGTTATTATTCCAAAATAGCAGATGAAGCTTGTGACTTTTAAAAAATTATACATTATGATCAAGTGGGGTTTATCCCAGTAATGCAAGGATCGTTCACCTACAGAAAATCTATTAATATTTTAAAACAGAAAATCTATTATTTTATAATATCTTAAATGAGCAAAATCATGTTTATCTCAATTGATGTAGAAAAGGCATTTGATAAGGTTCAGTCTTTTTTATGCCTTAATATAAAGGATCTTTACGAAAATCTATAGAAAAATTTGGGGTGAATTTCTTTTAAGCGTACAAACAATACAGAATGAAGTATATAACACTTTACATGAAATAAAAATGTATGCACACACAGCCTCTGGCTTTTAGAAAAGACTCCTAGTAATCCTCAGTGATGCTGCTTAGGCCAATTGGAGGTCTTCATTTGGGGGTCTAACTGGGGCAAATTCTATCTCACTGTATTTATTTTAAATTACTTAATATAGGAATATTAGATTGATGGTGTTTAAACTCATGAAGAATACTTCTAAAAATTCAATACAAGTTTTTGAGTTTGGACTGAGAAAAACTAAGCTTCTTTCAAGTAGTTTTCATTTAAGTAATTACTCAAAGTTAGACATAAATTATCATTTTTGTTCATAATTTCTAACAATAATTAGAACTTTGCTATGTACTGAACACTTCTTATATACTAGCTCATTAAATTCTCACAATAACACTATAATGTACCATTACTATTCCTTTTTACAGATGGGAAATGGAAGATTAACTGAAGTTAAATAACATGCTTAATGTCATAAGCCAGATCTTAAAATTAGATTTCCTTAACTCCAAAATCTATGTTCTTAGCTAGTATACACTGCCTGGCACTTATGTCTTCACAGCAGATTTATTAAAATTTCATTTGTATATATGCATGTAATCTGTGAGAACATATCAAATAAAAATTTTGCAGCAAGTTAATTATCTGCAACTACCACCCCAATCCCAGTCTCGTCTGGATTAACTTGAGAATATCTTTCTGGATATATATTCACATATTTATATTCATTTATTTACATATATTTGTGTAAATAGAATATGAGACTTTTAAAAACATACAAATACAATGGACCCTTAAGCAATGCAGGGGCTGAGGTGCCAACTCCATCCTCCTAACCCCCTGCCTACAGTTGAAAATCCATTTATAAGTCGATTAACACATTTCGTATGTTTATATGTATTATATACTGTATTCTTAAAGTAAGCCAAAGAAAATAAAATGTTAAGAAAAATCATAAGGAAGAGAAAATAAATTGTTTGTTTGTAAGTGGATCATCATAAAGGTCTTTATCCTCATTGTCTTCATATTGAGTAGGCTGAGGAGGAAGAGAAAGGAGGGGTTGCAGAGGCAAAAGTGGTGGAGGAGGTGGAAGGAGAGGCAGGCACACTCAATATAACTTTTATTGAAAAAAATTCACATATAATTGGTCCCATGCAATTCAGACCTGTGTTGTTCAGGGATCAACTGTATACATATACAGAAGGAGAACCTAATTGACTGTCATCTTAAAGTCACAGATTAATGTGTCAAATTAATGTATTTGTGTTGGTTGGTTAATATAAGTGCTTCTATGTGGCATATTTAGTCAAGACTCTTTCCAGTGAAACTTAGTTTAAACTGGCTTAAGCAAAAAAGGGAATTCTTAAAGGCTCATAACTGAAAAATCTTGAGCACAGCTGACTTCAGGCCCTGTTGGAATTCAGGTTGTGAGATGATCTTCCCTGCCAGGAATCTGACTCTCCTCTGCTCTGTTTTCCTGTATTTTGACTTCATTTTCAAACAGGCTTTCCCCATGTGTTTGCAAAGATGGAGGTAGCAGTCCAGGCCTACATTCTATTACCATAACAATCCTTCTGGAAAGAGCTTCCCAAATAGCTCCAGAAAAAAATCTTTGAAAGACTTCTTACTAGGAATGTGTTTGGCTATAAGTAGTAGAAAATTATAGTGGTTTAAGAAATAAGAGTACACTTTTTCCTTATATCAAGAGGTTTCCTCCATAGTCTGGAGCTGATAGAGTAGCTCACTTGTGTCAAGGATCCAGCTTTTTTATTTTCTGCCCTGCCATCTTTAGAATGTTGCCTGCATACTATGTGGTGACCGGTTACCATATAGCTGTAGCTTATCCAGAAATCCCGTCGATATTCAAAGCAAGAAAATGGAGGAAAGAAGGTGCATTAGCAGTATCTGTTTCCTTAATCAGGAAAGTAAAAGCTTTCCTAGAAGCCTGCTTAACAAACTCCTGCTCATATGTCATCGTCCAGAACTGTGTCATATGTGGCCTCCTAGCTGCAAAACAGGCTAAAGTGAGTATTTAGCTTTTCTATTCTATATAATAAAGTCAGATAAGGAAAAGAGGGTTGAGGGTATATATTGGGTTAGCCATCCCATTGTCTGTCCTTTGTCTGTTTCAGACCATGTGTCCATCCTGGAGCCAGTCATGGTGCTCAGGGAGGAGGATATCATTTGATTGGCCAGGCCTGGGTCAGGTGCCCATCCTTAGGAGTTGGGAGATTGCGATCAAGCCTAATCAAACCACTTGGTTTGGGAGTGAAAGGGGGTGGTTCCCTAGAGGTCAGGAAATGCTGGGCAGAATAAAGCACTGTGATGTTTCAAGTTTATTTATCTTTTCTACAACTCAAAATCTTGAATGAAGGGAAGTATAGCTGCCATAGCCCGTGTATCTATTAAAGAAGATAGTTCTTCAACTGACCTGTTGATAGGATTGAAAAGTCTATTGTCTGCTCTTAGTCCTTTTGTTCTTCTCTTATAATAAGGTTTAGGTCTTCAGTTTTCCTCAGTTTGTTCCCACCTAATTGTGTCAGAAATAGATAACAATATTTTTGCTCAAGTGAAGATAGTCTTGTCTCCTGACAGGAACCATATCTTACATTTAGCAGACTCTAAGGATCTTAGAGAGTTCATTCAGTTCAAACTTACTTTATAGGTGGGGGTTTATGTCACCCCAGAGTGCTTACTATTGTGTACTCACTGTGCATGCTCACTTAATGTTACTGACTGATCATTGCAGCTTCTTTGCTGCCAACTAAGGTCTAAAACTTATATGTGGTTGGATGAAAACTAATAGGAACGTCTGCTCAGGACACTTGCACAGTCCAGCTGATTCTGCTGTAGCAACCAGCATGCTGCAGTTAGTTTATGATGACTGTGGCATATTGTTTAGGGCCACTCACCCAAGTCCAGAAGCTCATCTTTGCTTCATTTAATTAATCATAGTCATTAATAGAGCACTCTTTATACCCCTTCCTGTCCTCATGATTCAGCACTGGTACCCACTTACTCCCACATTGCTAAGTTACTTATAAACTTGCAGAACAAACAGAAAATGCAGCATTTTATTTTAAAGGAGGAAATTTAACATGGGTGAATGTTAGAAGAATTGGCAAAAATATTTCCAAAGGAGATGTTTAGGGCATATTTTTTTTTTTCTTTTGAGACAGGGTCTTGCTCTGTCACCCATACTAGAGTGCATAGCTCATTGCAGCCTCAACTTTCCAGGCTCAAGCAATCTTCACACCTCAGCCTCTCGAATAACTGGGACTACAAGCACATGCCACCCTGCCTAACCTTTTTTATTTTATTTTATTTTATTTTATTTTATTTTATTTTATTTTATT
>NC_045449.1:22700275-22732180 GCF_002776525.5 Piliocolobus tephrosceles
TTTTATTTTATTTTATTTTATTTTATTTTATTTTATTTTATTTTATTTTTATTTTAAGAGAGAGGGTCTCCTGGCTGGGCATGGTGGCTCATACCTGTAATCCCAGCACTTTGGGAGGCCAAGGCAGGCGAATCAGTTGAGGTCAGGAATTCAAGACCAGCCTGGTCAACATAGTGAAAGCCTGTCTCTACTAAAAATACAAAGAAAATTAGCCAGGCATGGTGTTGGGCACCTGTAATTCAGCTACTCGGGAGGCTGAGGCAGGAGAATTGCTTGAACCTGGGAGGCAGAGTTTGCAGTGAGCCAAGATCGTGCCACTGCATTCTAGCCTGGGTGACAGAGTGAGACTCAAAACAAAACAAAACAAAAACACAAAAACAAAGAGACAGGATCTCCCTAAGTTGCGTAGTCTCGACTTCCTGGGCTCAAGCAGTTCTCCCACCTTGGCCTCCCAAAGGGTTGTGATTATAGGCATGAGCCACTGTACCCAGTCTAGGGCATATTTCTAAGCATTCTGACTTTTTTTTTTTTTTTTTTTTTTTTGCTTATTCAGATTGATTCTATTGCACTTAAGAGAAATGTAAACTTCTTGTTTGTTGCTGATATCCTGGCCCAAATGGTTTTAACCTAATGGCTGGTGAGTTAGAGGGAAGAACGTGAACTTAGAAATGCAGTATCTGTAGCACTTCATCTTTCCTGTGGAGCCAATGCTAGAAACTAAAATTTTAATAGTTGTCTTTCTGAAGAAGCATTGGTATGAATAAACTGACATAGAAAAGGAGAAAGTATGTAATATGACTGTTCTAGGCTGAAATTATGCTTTTATGTTTATTGTATTTGTTGGGGTGTGCTTCTATAAAGAAAGGTGAAATTTGGTGGAGGGAGAAATTTAAAATTTCAGGTAGCCTTAACATCCACTAATTTTATTTTCTCTAGCCACTCATTCCATACCCAGTTGTCTTCAAGTCTTAAAATTCTGCCTTTTAATTTGTTCTCTATCCCCATTCACTGGTATATAGAACTACTTATTTGCCTGTCTTCCTTGCCCACCAGAGGAGTCTTTTTCATCTTCATTACTTCAATAACTAACCCAGGCCCTGACATTGGGTGGTTTCTAAATGAGTATCAATGATATTAGGAGGTAATAATGTGTGTACTGGTGCAGTTCAACAGATGAGAAAGCCAAAGCCTGAGTGACTTACCGAAGTCTAGTAATGGCAAGGATAGGATTCAAACTCATGTCTTCTAGTACTTCTTCCAGTATTCCCTTTGCTAAGCTATGACATGCCTTCACCATAAAAATAGGATGAGTAGTTTCACTTTGAGAGTGGAAGGGAAAGAACTGTTTATGGTGAGACAATTCAGTTGTACGAATTGTCTGGAATTTGGCTGCCAACCTGCACAGGCTAGTAAAAAAGAAGACAGCTATTCACAGTAAAAATTTTTCTGGAATATCAAATTACTTCACTTTACACAGTAACAAAATTCTTGTGTAAAACACATGCAAATTAAGTTACAAGTTAAAGCCTCTCCCCCATCACTCTCCACCTCTCCTTATTTTGACTAATACAGATAATTTCAGAGCTTTGTAGACTCACACATTTTTAAACAAGAAATACTTAGGATGGGCGTGGTGTCTTACGCTTGTAATCCTAGCACTTTGGGAGGCCAAGATGGGAGGATCTCTTGAGCCCAAGGGTTTGAGATCAGCCTGGGCAACATAGGGAGACCCTGTCTCTCCAAAAAAAATAATTTTAAAAAAGTTAGTGAGGGCCGGCTGTGGTGGCTCACACCTGTAATCCCAGCACTTGGGGAGTCCAACGTGGGCAGATTGCCTGAGCTCGGGAGTTCGAAACCAGCCTGGGCAACATGGCGAAACCCCGCTCTACTAAAAATACAAAAAATTAGCCGGGTGTGGTGTCAGGCGCCTGTAATCCCAGCCACTCTGGAGTCTGAGGCAGGAGAATCGCTTGAACCTGGAAAGTGGAGGTTGCAGTGAGCTGAGATCACACCACTGCACTCCAGCCTGGACGACAGAGCAAGACTCTGTCTCAAAAAAGAAAAAAAGAAAGTTAGCCAGCTGTGGTGGCACATGCCTGTAGTCCCAGCTACTCAGAAGGCTCAGGTAGGAGGGTCACTTGAGGCTGGGAGTTCAAGGCTGCAGTGAGCTGTGATCGTGCCACTACAGTCCAGCCTGGGCAATAGAGCAAGACACTGTCTCTTTAAAAAAAAAAAGAAAAGAAATACTTCTCTTTTTATTACCAAGGAATAGCGAGTTGGTCTACAGATACTTGAATGCCAAATATGCTGTATGGGCTCTGTGCATATATGTAATTTTTTTATCCAAAGTAATCTTATCAAGACTCACACAAGGCTGGGTGCAGTGGCTCACACCTGTACAAATCCCAGCACTTTGGGAGGCCGAGGAGGGCCAACGGCTTGAGCTCAGGGCTTTGAGACCAACCTGGGCAATGTGACAAAACCGTGTCTCTACAAAAATACAAAATTTAGCTGGGTGTGGTGGTGCGCACCTGTAGTCCCAGCTACCTGGGAGGCCAAGGTAGCAAGATTGCTCGAGCCCAGGAGGTGGAGGCTGCGGTGAGCTGAGATCACACCACTGCACTTCAGCCTGGGTGATAGAGCAAGACCCCGTCTCAAAACAACAACAACAAAAAAGACATACAATTTTAGAACTAAAGTAAACTTCAGAAATCAGATGGTCCAACACCCTCATTTTATACTTAAAGATACCGAGGTTAAGACATGTTGATTTATCTAATTAGTGAGGAGACAAAGCTAGAACCTCTATCTAATCTTATCTCTATTACTCTCTGATCCTGAAGAAAACATATATAATGAATAATTACCTCCTGATGATTCTGAGGTATCTTCTTGGTGGTGTTTTTTGTTTTGTTTTGTTTTGTTTTGTTTTGTTTTGTTTTGTTTTGGTGGAAGGGGATTTTCCTACGTGGCTTTTGTTGGAAGGAGGAAGATATATAAAATTCTTGACATTAATAGTTGTCCTAGCGGAATTCTGAGGCTACGACCAAGGTCCAAGGAAACCTTTTAGTGTTCTGCTTCTCCTGTTTCTGGTGTTGTGGAGAGCTTGACCCAATGAGACCTGCTTATATTGCTGTTCGTGCTGCTGCTTCTGGCCTTCCAGTGCTCAAATGGCAGGAGCTTTCTGTGATATTTTGAATTTTCATCTGCTGACAAACCAAAAAATACAAGGCAGACTACCCACAGGAAATTTATATAAGAGTTTGCAAGTAAAACTTCCTTCCAGTTTGCCTTGAAAGTAATGCAGTGTTGGTGAGATGATCAAATTCTCCCAAACATAAGTCAGACTGCCTTCCCCCCACCACCCCACCCCTTTTTGAAGTTCTGCTCTCTTATTAATAGACCATTAATGATGTAGTAACAAAATGTAAATGCCCTGACCCTAAAGTGGTATGATGAGGCAGTGTCTGCAGAAGAGATCAGGACCAGATAAAGATACCACACAGTTCACAGATGGCTTTTAAATTGTTTTTCAAATGAGAGAAACACATATGTTTTTAAAACTCTCTTTTTAGTTTTTCCCACAAATATAATCATAGTGAAGCAGTCTGGGCGTTATATAAAATAAGAAGCCCAGGAACTATGAAAGGCTGCTCTAGTCTGAGATTATATCCTAAAAGTTCAAAGTTTTATAGGGAATCCCTGAAGAAACAGAGGATGTAAAAAGGATTTAGAGAAGCTGGGCACAGTGGCACGTGCCTTTGGTCCCAGCTACTTGGGAGGCTGAGGTGGGATGATCGCTTGAGCCCTTCCGGGGCAACATAGCAAGACTCTATTTCTTTAAGAAAAAGAAGCAGCAGCAGCACTTAGAGCTAATGGGAAGAGATCAGATCCAGATAAAATATAGTTTATAGCACTTGAGTCTCTTCACTTTCTAAATCTGAGTGAAGGTCAGGGGTCATTACTCCTAAAGTTAGGTTTTCTTTAGGCTAGGCTTTGACTTGTTTTTGTTTTTAGAATCTCATTCTGTCACCCAGGCTAGAGTGCAGTGGCATAAGCACAGCTTACTGCAGCCTCAACCTCCCAGGCTCAAGCAATCCTCTCACCTCAGCTTTCTGAGTAGCTGGGACTACAGGCATGTACCACCAGGCCTGGCTAATTTTTAAGTTTTTTGTAGTGATGGCATCTCACATTGTTTCCCAGGCTGGTCTCAAACTTGCAGGCTCAAGCAGTCCTTCTGCCTCGACCTCCTAAAGTGCTGGGATTACAAATGTAAGCCACCGTACCCAGCCTTAGCCTTTGACTTTATTGTTATTTGAGTTGATTTTCATAGGCTTTGACCTACCAAACTTTCTGACCACAGAAAGGTTATAAGTAGACACCAGGTCTAAAACTCATTAGGAAAATCATTTACCCCACTAAGAGATTAGTTTGTTTTTTTTTTAAGTGGTGTGAAAGTCAGGCCAATAATAATTTGGCCATAAGTCTAGAACTTTCAAAGCTTGAGGAAAAAATTCTCTGCCAAAGGTTATATTAAGCATTGGAAGAAAGGGAGTGTCTAAACATTTTTTGTCACCTTCCTTAATTCTGCCTTTTTTACATTAGATATAAAGAATTTACTTGTGTGAGAGACAGAGCAATGATGCCATTTACCTGCTCTGTCCCCTGACGCTTCTAGCAGTGAAATGGAAGCTTTATAAGCTCTATGGCTTCTCAGGTCATTAAAGCCACCTCTCAGCTTCACGGGAGTCAGATATGGCCATGTGGATATGCCTACCACTTACGAAGGCAATTATTGAGTGAGAAATCAATGCTAAAGACAATTCAGATTGAACCATCAAAACCAGTGGTGTACTTTCTTAAAGATTCTGTAAGTTCTTGCATGTCCTTTGGCTCCTTCAGGACTAGTATCTCAGCACCTTTATGGTAATGTTGTCGTAAGACATAGTTCACATGCTTATAGTTTACGTGCTTTGCATGTGGCCCAGGTTTTAAAACCTTTCGATCTTTTCTCTCCTACCTCTAAGCATGTTTGATTATCATTCTTGCCAAAGCATTTAAGATATAAGGCTAAAACCCATTTTTGGCCATGCTCCGAGCCCACATTGTTTCTATAACCTCAAGCTTCTGTACCTCATTGGGGGTTTTGGGCTTTATTTTGAAGCCTCCTATGTACCCATGATAAATAAATGTGCATGCCTTTTCTCCTATTTAAAAAAAAAAAAAAAAAAAAAGATGGCTAGCAGGAGTGCCATATTTACAATTTGTTTTCATTTTTTTATAGGCTCTTTTGTGCTTTCCCCTACAGTGGGTAATCATGCAATATAAAAATATATAGGGCCAGATGTGGTGGCTCACGCCTGTAATTTCAGCACTTTGGGAGGCCGAGGCAGGCAGATCACTTGAGGTCAGGGGTTCGAGATCAACCTGGCCAATATGGTGAAACCCCCATCTCTACTAAACAGGCAAAAATTACCTGAGGGTGGTGGCACACACTTGTAATCCCAGCTACTCAGGAGGCTGACCACAGAAGAATCGCTGGAACCTGGAAGGCAGAGGTTGCAGTGAACCGAGATGGCGCCACTGCACCCTAGCCTGGGCAAGAGAGCGAGATTCCATATCAAAAGAATAAATAAATAATAAAATAAAAAAGTAAAAATGCTACGGGAAGTTAGTAACAGTTGTTGCTTTTGAAGACTGGTTAATGAAGGGAAAACTCATTCTCTTTGAGTTTAGACACACATTGCCTTTTGAGCTGAGTACTTACCTTGTCATAAGTTGGCTGTATTCCATAGCTGTTTACACAGAGACTCACTTAAATATTTGAATTTTTAATTTTTTTACAGCCATCTCTTCCTGTACTCTATACCCTGTCTAGCCAGGCTACACATGAAGCTGTTCATCTCCTTTGCAGGATGTTGGTCTTTGATCCAGTAAGTAGTGTTTGTTTTTATGTATTTTTAACGAATTACAAATACATGTGTTTGAGAGAAACAGTGTGGTTTTGAATAGATTGGCAATGTAAATAATTACTTTTCAAAACATAAACTTCAATCCCCCGTATCATATGTATCATGCACGCTCATCACACAGAAGTTTGATTATTAACACATAAGAATCTAGGCAAAGAGATAAGGAGCTGGATCTTATGTGTCTCTTATTTCTTATCTCAATATTTGTAAAAGGAATTTGACACCAAGTTAAATCAAGACAAAATAATTTTTTGTTTGTTTTGAGACAAGGTCTTGCTCTGTCACCCAGGCTGGAGTGCAGAGGTGTGATCTCAGCTCACTGTACCCTCAGCCCCCCAAGCAGTCCTCCTACCCCAGCCCCTTGAGTAGCTGGGACTACAAACATGCTCAGCTGATTTTTAAATATTTTGTAGAGAAGAGGTCTCACTATATTGCTCAGTCTGGTCTGAACTCTTGGGCTCAAGTGATCCTTTTGCCTCTGCCCCCCAAAGTGCTGGGATTACAGATGTGAGCCACCACGCCCAGCCAGGACACAAAGTTTTTTAAGATTATTTGAAAAAAATCTGACCATTATATTGCATAAGAAAATGTTTGCTCTGGGTTTTTGAGATGGAAGCTTTTCCCAATACCCTTTCTGAACTTTACTCTTCTGGAACATACTACAAATTATACTGTAAGTTCAGCTCTTCATTTATTCATTCATCCAAAGAATATTTATTATTCACATCTATGCCAATAACTATTGTCAAAGAAGACTTACAAATGGAAGCATTTAGAAAAGAAAATTTAACTTACCGAGAATACAAAGTCACTAAATACAAAAAATACCAGAGAGTTAAAAGATAAAACAACCACAAAATTACCAGAGTTATTAAGTTTACGTTGGTCCATTTGTAGTGAGAAAGCTGCAACTTTCTCAGAAGATATCAAATTCACAATCCTTCAGACATCAGCACAGTAAAGATTAGGGATAAAAATAATTCTGTTAGAGTCCTGGTTTGTGAGAAACAGTCAAGGTTTTTTTATTTGGGGGACCAGAACCAATTAGGGTGACCCAGGCTATTTTTGTAATGTCTCAGGGTACAATTTAGATCGCTTATGTGTTTATTTTGGTGTTTTTTGCTATTGTTTTCTGTTTTTTACTGTGATGTATTAGTCCTTTTTCTTGCTGCTGATAAAGACATACCCAAGACTGGGCAATCTACAAAAGAAAGAGGTTTAATTGGACTTACAGTCCCACATGACTGGGAAGCCTCACAATCATGGTGGAAGATGAGGAGGAGCAAGTCACGTCTTACATGGATGACAGCAGGCAAAGAGTCAGAGCTTATGCAGGGAAACTCCCCTTTTTAATACTGTCAGATCTCATGAGACTTACTATCAGGAGAACAGCACAGGAAAGACCTGCCTCCATGATTCAGTTACCTCCCACCAGGTCCCTCCCATAGCACCTGGGAATTCAAGATGAGATTTGGGTGGGGACACAGCCAAACCATACCATGTGGTATGTGAAGTGCTTAGTGATACTATAAGCCTGACAAAGTGGCAGTTCTTGCTCGCACAGTCTCTCCTTGTGGTCAAGTTCCCACCATTAAGGACAATTTCAATCATATAACTTGCTTTATTGAGCTAGTAATTTACTATCATTTGATATTTTGTGTTATTTGGCAAGTTTATCTACATAGCTAACAGAATATGTTGATCAATATGTTAAAAAACAAACTCCGTTTATATGGTTAACAAAACTAGAGCTGTGTGAAATTCAGGCTTCAGAGGTAATTTCTATCTTCCCATAGAGGATTTTATAAAGGGTCTAGGATTGAAATTTACTTGTATGTGTTAGAAATATTTTATTCTCTATTTCTATTTAGATGTGGATCCAAGAACCATGTAACTCAACTCTAGCAGGTGTGCATACACTGTTTAGAGCTGTAAGGCATTCTCTTTCTCTGAGATCCCATGTTTTGTTTTGTTTTGGTTTGGTTTTTTGAGACATCGTCTCACTCTGTTGCCCAGGCTGGAGTGCAGTGGCACCATCTCGGCTCACTGCAACCTCCACTTCCCAGGTTCAAGCGATTCTCCTGCCTCAGCCTCCTGAGTAGCTGGGATTACAGGCAGGCGCCACCACGTCCAGCTAATTTGTATATTTTTAGTAGAGATGGGGTTTCACCATGTTGGTCAGGCTGGTCTCGAACTCCTGACCTCATGATCCACCTGCCTTGGCCTCCCAAAGTGCTGGGATTACAGGCATGAGCCACTGCACCCAGCCTAGAGAGCCCGTGTTTGTTAATGCTCCCAATCTGCCAGGAAGCTAGTGTTTATAGTCTTTAAGGCTGGAATTTCCTAAGCCATAGAGCAAGTAGTAAGCCCATTTTACTGGGAGGTCTTTTGTACACAAGTTCTACATGTGACATGTCCTTATTCCTTAACACTGGGATTATCACACTTAATTAAATGAAATTTGTGGTGTGGTTGTAGTTATAAAGATTTATTTAAGGAGGAAGATTTATCTGATAAGGAAGAATACATATTCTTATGGAACCTATATAAGTAACCACACAGTCATTTAAAAATAAAGAAATTAGGCTGAGCATAGTGCACAGTGACTCACACTTGTAATCCCAGCACTTTAGGAGACTGAGGCAGGAGAATCCCCTGAGCCCAGGAGCTTAAGACCAGCCTGGGCAACTTAGGGATTAACAAAATTAAAATTTTTTTAAATTAGCTGGGCGTGGTAGCACTTGCCTGTAGTTCCAGCTACTCGGGAGGCTGAGGTGGGAGGATGGCTTGAGCCCAGGAGGTTAAGACCAAGGCCACAGTGAGCCATGAGCTCACCACTGTACTCCATCCTGGCAAGGGAGACAGAGCGAAACCCTGTCTCAAAAAGAAAAATTAATTTATTTAATGCACACCACATAATAAATAACCGTTTTTATCACTGTGTTATAAACAAAGCCAACAAGTTTGTTACTTTGTTACAGAATTATTTTTAAATTGGCCTGATGCTTTATTAGCTTTTGATCTATATTAAGGATTTTTTTTTATTTCTAGTTCTGAGAGTTCAATCAGAACAAGAAACCATTTAAAGAAAGTTTTTTTCTGATTGTAACCTGTTAAATTGAAAGTCAGAAATACATTAAGAAGGAAATGAGGTGTGTGTGTGTGTGTGTGTCAGGGTCTCACTCTGTTGCCCAGGCTGGAGTACAGTGGCATGATCTCGGCTCACCGCAACCTCCAGCTCCTGAGTTCAAGAGATTCTCCTGCCTCAACCTCCCGAGTACCTGGGATTACAGATGTGTGCCACCACGCCCAGCTAATTTATTTTTATATTTTTGGTAGAAACAGGATTTCACTATGTTGGCCAAGCTGGTCTCGAACTCCTGACCTCAAGTGTTCCACCCGCCTCGGCCTCCCAAAGTGCTGGGATTACAGACATGAGCCACCTTTTAAATATCCATGAAGAACAGACCATTGACCATATTTAAATCAGTATATTTATTTAGTCCATTTAGTCTGAGGTAACTAGTTATTCTTGTTTTGTTGATCTTGGGTTAAGCAGTCTACTGCCATGGCATGTCTGCTCCTGGACTGAAATGCTGACTCAATTACTTGATTGAGTCTAAAAGGCAGGTGTCTGTGGTGAGATACACATACACAGACAAACACAGACACACACACACTCTCTCTCTCTCTCTCTCTTTCTCTCTCTCTCTGAACATCCGTAATCTGGAACTCTGAGTGCCAACATAACAACATAAATGACCTCACCTCGGTGACAGGTCACCGTCAAAAAGCAGGCATACAACACACAGTTTGTTCAGTATCCCCAAGGGAAAAAAGACCCTCCAGCCTCCTTCAGCTGTGATTCTATCTTCCCCAAGCATATCCAGATTCCCCCATGCAAGTGTCCCCACAAAGGGTAATAAAATGGCATATGTGCAGGCCAGATGCACCAATGACAGATTCCCCACAATGTCCCACATGCTGCCAAGACCTATGGGCATTATTTACTGTATTTTTTGCCTATTCTGTGCTCTTTGGAGTAAAAGTATTATTGAAAATGTCAAAAAGTCCTGCAGATAACCCAGCAGGTAACTGATTTTTTTACAAAAGTGGGAGCATTTATGTTTATCTATAGCACAGAATGCAAAGCTGTTGGAGAAACTGGACAGCGGTGTAAGTGTGAAACATCTTACAGACAAGTATGTTGTTGGAATGATCACTGTATATAACCTAAAGGAACAGAAAGATAAACTGTTGAAGTTGTGTCCTGAAACTCATGAACAGAAGTTAATGAAAAATAGAAGGAAAGGGAAGCCAAGAGCTCAGAGGGGCCCAGGATCAGGCACGTACACTGTCAGCCTACTTGTTCCTTTGGGTTCAAACAGTGGAACACTATCCCAGTGGAATCTCTAGGAATAGCTATCAAAGGACTCAGACTTTTTTAGAAAAAAAGAAAAGGAAAAAGTTTACTTGCTAAGAATGCAGGGAAGTCTGACTTCAAAAGAGCTAGATCACCAAATACAAAACATAAACTTATTGAAAGGAAAAAAAACAAGGTTATCAAGTATACATTTGCCTGTTCATGGTAGATAAACACCTGCTTTCTTCTGTGATTATCTTATCTTGAAATGTCATGACATGCCTTTTTACATCAGCATAGCAAAAATCAGAGATAAAAGTGTTTTTAGGGAATCCAGGTTTATGAGAAACATTTTATTATTATTTGGGGACCAGAACAGTTGTTTTTGGTTTATTTGAGAACAAAAGTGGTTTTCATTCTTAAATTGTGTAATGTAAAGTGGTCATATTGGAATCAGGGCAAGGTGTGTGTTCTTGTTTTGTCCTACTCTGTACTATTGAGTTCATGCTTAAATCTTTAAAATTTACTTTCAGTAGTACACATATGTCTACTGAGCTAAAAGAAGGGACAGTTTCTTTCATTTTTTTCATGGAGTAATGTTAAAAGTTTAGATTTTCAGGCAAACTTAAAACTCATGTATTAAGTATTCTGATCTAAAGTGACAGAAAATTACTAGGCGCAGTAGCTCATGCCTGCAGTCCCAGCACTTCAGGAGGCCAAGACTGGAGGCCAGAAATTCAAGAACACAGTGAGACCCCATCTCTACAAAAAATTTAAAAAATAGAGTGCCAGAAAACAAAAAGCTAGACTAGATTCCTGATATTCAGACTGAGCGATATCTCAAAACATGGCAATCAGACCACTATCTGCTGCCTAACTCCAGCAGTTTTTGCCATCACCCATTTGGTATTCTAAGAGAATAAAAATTTCAAGCAGCTTTGAAAATTGCCACTGTGAACACATCTTCTGGATGCTGACACATATTTAGAAAATATAGCCTGTTATTTAAAAGGTAAACGTAACCCCTTCAAAGCACTACATAGTTAAATGTCATGATATTTGTGATTTTTGACCCTGCATACATCTATTTCAATGTAGTAACTTCTCAGAATTTTAGAAGCAAGGCACTTCTAAGTACTTTATGATGGTAGATAATAACAGTAGTTGTCCTAAATCATACACTCCCTCTGCTACTATGTTACCCACTTCTAAATTCAATGATCCCTCTTTGGATGGGATGTACTATAAATTATATATATGCTGTGTAAAGCAGTTAATGTGTCTTTTGAAAGATCCTATGTGAACAGTCATATTTATCTGTAGTGTTGTGCTGGTCTCTAATTTGATTTCAGTCCAAAAGAATATCCGCTAAGGATGCCTTAGCCCACCCCTACCTAGATGAAGGGCGACTACGATATCACACATGTATGTGTAAATGTTGCTTTTCCACCTCTACTGGAAGAGTTTATACCAGTGACTTTGAGCCTGTTACCAATCCCAAATTTGATGACACTTTTGAGAAGAACCTCAGTTCTGTCCGACAGGTTAAAGGTGAGTATCTGTTTTGGCCTTCGGCCAGGCAATATGCCTAGTAACATTTTCCATTAGGTGGCCATGAAAAGCTGAGATCTGGATGGTAACCAAAGCTCCCCTCTATGTTTATTTTACAACCTTGCATATAGCTATGTGTCCAGGGCATAACAAATCATATTTAATATTATATCCAGGGGAAGGTTGGGGAGATGAGTGAATATTTTGTTCTTATTTTCAAAGTTTATTTAGTATGACTCAAAATATGTTTAATATGTATTCACTCAATGTCATCTCATTGATTCAAATGTATTGAACTTCTTTATATAACATACAAAGTTCCATAAAGCATAAACATTCACTGAGGGAATTATTCCTTGGATGATAAGAGAAGGGAATTTCTGATAGTGTACTCATAAAATTTTGTGGCAGGATCTCCTATTGGGATACCGTGGGAGTAATGACATCCAAACTTCTGAGTGATTTTAGTGTCTACTGTAGGACATTTTACAAGAGAGAGGGTAGTCCCCAAAGTAACCACCTGAAACTATACACCTAGATACAAACTGAGGTCTTTCAGTGATCTTCAAAAAGGCAATAATTGCCAGCAAAACTTAGAAGAGTTCACTCATAATGCCAAACCTGTGACGTGTCTCAAATTTATAGACAATTTTACTCTTCCCACTGATGGGGCTGCAGTCTACGTAATGCCACCAGTACGTTTCTTGCTTATATTTAGCAACAGCTGTCATTTTAGTTTTAGGAAGTTCAGCCGAATTCTGCTTGATAGATGATGTGTGTGTTTGATTCAACTAAATCAGTAGGAAATGCTTTTCAGATGCTAGCTAGAGTTAGCTGAGAATTCACTGCTCCCGGGCTTGCAAATTGTCATGGATTGTGTGATGTTTGTTTTCTCCACAGAAATTATTCATCAGTTCATTTTGGAACAGCAGAAAGGAAACAGAGTGCCTCTCTGCATCAACCCTCAGTCTGCTGCTTTTAAGAGCTTTATTAGGTAACTATATGTATTTCTAACATTCTTGTTAGAATTAAAAGGATGCCAGTGTTACTTCATTATTCAGCATATTTCTGTTTTTATTTAGATAACATAGATAAAAGGTGCAACAGAAAGTTTCTGTTATGAGGTTTGGCTTTAGTCAAAAGTGTATTAAAACTGTAAGCATCTGGGCTGGGTACAGTAGCTCATGCTTGTAATCCCAGCACTTTGGGAAGCCAAGGCAGACAGATCACCTGAGGTCTGGAGTTCGAGACCAGCCTGACTAACATGGAGAAACCTCGTTTCTACTAAAAATACAAAATTAGCCAGGCGTGGTGGTGCATGCCTGTAATCCCAGCTACTCAGGAGGCTGAGGCAGGAGAATCACTTGAACCCAAGAGGCAGAGGTTGCAGTGAGCCAAGATATCGCACCATTGCACTCCAGCCTAGACAACAAGAGCAAAACTCCATCTCAAAAAAAAAAAAACAAAAAAAAAAACACCGTAAGCATCACATTTTACATTGGTGCCAGTTGACTGTGGTTGCTTTAGCAGTTTTTTCCCCAGATGACCATTGTGCTGCCTCATCACATACGTGGCGATCCTACTGCAGCATTAGTATGGTGGCCACCTGTCCTGGAGTTAGACATGGTCATCTCAGTTCCCACTACCATTCCCATTCCCTAGTAATAACTGTAAGCAAGAAAATAATTTTTGTATGTGCAGGTGGACTGCTGGTGTGGCCTATTTAGAGGAGAAGTCAAAAGGCTTATGGTAGAGCTATGAACCTATGTTGGAAGTTACCAGGTGTCATTCTCCTTGTCTTTCTGTCCTTTCCTTCTCTTGATCTCTTTTTCCTTAACTTCTTATATATTGATCAGGGTCTAGTCAGGAGAAATAAACCACTTCCCTATAATATGAATGGGGAAAATTCAGTAATAAGAATTGTTAACAAGGAAAGATGATCAACTGCTAAAAGGCATAAAAGAGGATCCTGAAGGCTGCTGAAGTAGCAAATGCAGAAAGCAGCAACTCCCTGTAGACTGAGGGAGAGTAAACAAGAAAGAAATTAAGAAAATGAAGAATTTAGAAGAGGTTCCTCCATGTAAGGACCTCTTTGGAGAGGGTATGGCTGCCACAGGAACAGGAACACACAGCACGAGGGTGGTGCGGAAGAGGAAGTGTGCCAGCAGGTGTGGGCAGAACTGGTCCATCAAAGACCGCCTGCCAGGAGAGTTCGGGTGGACCAAAGCTGAGCCCTCCACATGGCCAAAAAACACAACAAACCAAGGAAGGGAGACTGCTTCCTGATGCTACAGCCTTGCAAATGCCCTTCCAGCACCCTGTGTTGACAAAAGCTAACATTAAGCTAGGTGGAAAAGGGGAACCATGAACAGGGTCTGGCTCCAGTATCACAAAGCAGGACAAAGGGTGGATTCGGATCTGAGTGGTGACAGTCTCTATCTTCCCTGCTGCCTTTCTCCTCTCCTTTTTCTCTCTCCTTGATGCTCTTTCCCTTTAATCATATTAAAGTTGGTTGGATTTGTTGGACCGCAGTCAAGATTTTATGCTTAAAGTTTGTAAAATCGGGTGACTTTCATTTCTTCCATGTATTTTTCTACTGGAAGAAAGAGTTAAGTTGCATTTTTATTTATCTGTGGTTTTAAATTACTTTGTTTTACTATTTTCCCCTAAGAGTCAGTGACCCAGTCAGTTAGGCAGTTTAACGGCTTAGGTGCAAGTGATCCTGGGCCTTGGGGAAACAAGGGGTTATACTTTTCCCTCTCAAGTCTGTAATCTCATTAGGAAAAAGCCAATAACAGATCTGTGGATAACCAATGCTAAATGATTACCTATACTTCCCCATTAATACTTGATAAAAGAATGCTTATAAGGCCCATTCAAAATAGGCCACTGTATTTTGAGAGGCTACTTTTAAATGAATAATTCCACATCCCTTAAGGTTATTTTCCTGATTGATTATTGAAATTATTACTTGTAATACCTACATTTACTTTACACTCTCAAGTAGGCACTGTGGAAAAACACTTCACATCTATTATCATTTATTCATCACAGTATCCTATGAGGTAAACAGCATTATTCCTTTCCAAATGAGAAGAGATGAAGGCACTTGCTCAGCGCCATACAACCAGTAAATGACATGTTGTTTTCCAGCCTGCATATTAGCCACTATGCCAGATTGCCTTTCCATAGATAACAGGTCCATAAACAAGCAACTTAGAGCAAATTCAACTTCAAAGAAACAAATAAAAATCCAGAAGTGGACTTAATTTTTTCAGAGGAAGAGAGGAAAACAGGTAATAGTGAATTACCCTTTTGTCCATTGTGACATTACAACTAATTTCTCCATCTCTGTTTTCTTCCAGTTCCACTGTTGCTCAGCCATCTGAGATGCCCCCATCTCCTCTGGTGTGGGAGTAATGGTGGAAGATAATGTACTACTGAAGATGTAATGTAGCTTTCCACTGGAGTCTGGGATTTGCAATTCTGGAGGTTAATCATGCTTGTACTGTAATTTTACTAATGAAGTTTTAAATTAACAACCACTACTTGTATGATATGAATAATATTTAGAAATGTTACTAGACTTTTAATCTTGTAAAGTGGTTGTGCTTTTAGAAGAAAAATATTTTACCCAGAGTTGCACATGTTTTATGAATTTAGTGCAGCTGTTGTGGCTCACCTCAGAACAAAAGAGAATTGAACCAAATTTGGGAGTTTGGGGTTTTATGTTTTTGTTGTTTTTCTTTTCTAAAATGAAGTGAGATTGTTCACACACACACACACAAAGGACAGTCATACATTTTGATATTTGAGCCATTCCTAAAGATTTGGGGTTTTCTAAAACTAAAGAATCTAGAAACCTTGCCTGCGACCAATCATGGAGCCACATGAGCTGATCGTGGCTGCACCTGGGGGGAGGGTAGGGAAGAGGGGCATGCCACCTAATGATCAAGCCCTATAATTAGCTTCTCATTAGAGCCGTGATGGTGATGTGTGCTGTCTAAAATCCAATGTTGTGGGTAGAGAGAATGAGTTTGTGACTAGGAGAGACTAAACTTTTGTTTTCCTTACCCAGTATAAATATATATATATATATTTAATCTATTTTTATTAGAAGTTTTTCTGCTCTTTCTTACATAAAAGAACCCCAAGCATGCATCTTTCATGTGTGTAAATAATTCATTTCTGGGCTAATTTCAAAAGAATCCCAACATTGCTGTATAGAAAGAGAACTAGCTTGCACATTTTAGGTCTGTGAAATTTTGTGAGACTTTTCCTGCACTGGACAGTAAAAAAAAATAATAAAAGACAAAAACAAATTAAAAAAAAATTTAAGCCACAAAAAAGGCACATAGGGAATTATGTCAAATGTGTTTGTGTCCTTAGGCAAAGCTGTGGGAGTCTTGAAATGTCACAGTAGTAAATAACTTATTACTTTTTGACAAGTTCTTTTTTTCTGTTGGAACACTGAATTCTTCTGTGCATATGTACATATGAATACAAATCGAAGGCCTCTACCTCCTGGAGTTATACAACTTGGCTTGTTTACCTCCACATGCTGATGATGACTATTTTTTTTTTTTTTTTTAAGTTCAGTGTGGAGACTTGAAACTTGAATGTCCCTTCCAACTTTTATATTAAAAATAAAAAGACAAGAAAATTGAAGATCATTTTTCACCTGTACAAGGAATACTAATGGATCGTCTTAAAATTGGTCTAGGAAAAAACCTTGGTGTGTGTTATGGACAATTAACTGTTAAAGTTATTGTAAGTTATCTGTATTTAGCAGAGTATTTTCAACTTGAGTGATCTGAGCTGAATTTGAAGACTATTAATAAGTTATGTTTGGAAGTTTTAACTTCAATGAAGTAATTATTTGCTGTGAAAGAAACAAACATTGAATTACTAAACAAAGATGGTGCAATATCTTTGTTTTTTTTTTATGAGGCTCCTGAGAATCAACCCAACTGAAGCATTTCAATTCACTTGAATGAGAAACGTGTTTAGTATCAAAAGAGCCCAAGAAGACACTGGTGTGAAAGGTACAATCTCAGAGGTTGGTCAATTACCGTGGCACACTTTCTGGTCACTTTGTACAATGTAGATTTGAAGTACAGTGGTGAAAACATTAAATGTGACATTTGAAAAAGTTGTGTCATCTGTTTTATTTCAGTTTCTTTCTTTTGTTTTCTCTTCAGTACAACTCGTATCCTGACTTTGCAAAGTTTTGAGACACTTCCTGTTTCCACTTTGATCTTTGAGGAAATAGGTTGTTTTTAAAAATCTTCTCAGAAACTTTAGACTGACAACATATTGAAAATTTAGTTGAATCAATATCAAAGACATGTGATTTAAATACACACAATATAGAAGTCTTTTTAGACCTTAGAGTCTCTAATCCAGTGGTTTTCAAACTTTTTTTTCTTTGAAGCAATATCTTGGAGTCCAATATATTAAACAAATGAAAGTAGATTGCTTTGTATGAAGCAGACTGGTAAAGGGACTTGACACCTCCCTCCTCTTCACTTCTGCCTCCTGCCTCTAGCAGCCCCAAGGTACTTTGAGCTAAGGAAGAAGTCCCAGCCCAGTGTTGGTGTAATCAAGGCCTGAAACCAGGCTGCCTAGCTTCAAAATACTTTCCATGAGGCTAAAGAAACATTACTCTTGAGTTTGTAGGTGGTGTGTACTTCTCCCTATCTGTTCTTTATTTAGCAAAATGAATGGATTTTTTTTCCTGACATTGAGGCAGTTGACTATTCTAACTCGTGTAAATTAATATAAATACATTTATTATTTTATTCATTCAACAAAATTTTGAATACTTAGTAAGTATAAGAATTACTTGTCAGGAATCCATATTAATATCACCAATGCTTAGATAAGGAAACCAGTTTCATCACTTACAAGAGATCATTTTGAGTTATACATACCATTTTGAAACTAAATTCTGCCCGGGCATGGTGGCTCACATCTGTAATCTCAGCACTGTGGGAGGCTGAGGTGGGTGGATCACTTGAGGTCATGAGTTCCAGACCAGCCTGGCCAACATGGTGAAACCCCATCTCTACCAAAAATACAAAAATTAGCCAGGCATGGTAGGTGGCGGGTGCCTGTAATCCCAGCTACTCAGCAGTCTAAGGCAGGAGAATCGTTTGAACCCAGGAGGTGGAGGTTGCAGTGAGCTGAGATCGTGCCAGTGCACTCTAGCCTGGGCAACAGAGCGAGATTCTGTCTAAGAAAAAAAAAAGACAAAAAAAAAAAATTAAATTCCTTTACAGATAAGTATTTGGGAAAATATATTGACCTGCTCTTACTGAAACCTACTTAGAAAACCAAGGAGATTTGTTCCTTATTGCTTTATTTTTGGGAATTGCAAAACTGTGGAGTTCCCAAAGCCAGTAGAGTCAGTGTGGACAGGTAAGTTAGGGCTATATCACCTACAGTTTGTATGCAGTTTGAGAACATGTGGAAGATGCAGATTATCTCTTGCGATGACTCATAAGGTTTAGAATTTTTGTTTTTTTTCCCCCTCTATGCTATGTTATTTAAAATATTACTTTATATTAAAATAAAAAATAAAGAATAGAATACAGAATTTGAATTTTGAAATTAAGACAACTTTTAAGATATTTTCAGAAAACAAATTGAGTTTACTATCAACAGAGCCTCACCAAAGGCAGTTCTAAAGGGGACTTACTTTACTTCAAGAAGATGACGTACTTCAAGAGGAAGAAAAAGAATAACTAAAAGCAGATCTCCAAGAATGGTGAACAAAGAAATCGGTGAACACTAAGCAAACACAGATTGCATATAATAATAATAATATCTGGTTGTGGGGATGATAAATTACAGCAGCATTCTTTAAACTGGGGTACAGACACCCCTAAGGATAAACGAAGATTCTCCAGGAGGTATGTGGGCACATAAGTTTGTTTGGGTCTTCTTGAGATGGAGTCTTGCTGTGTCATCCAGGCTGAAGTGCAGTCGCAGGCTCAACCTCCTGGGCTCAAGTGAGCCTCCCACCTCAGCCTCCCAAAATGCTGGGATTACAGATGTGAACCATTCACCCAGCTGAGAACATGTACTTTTAAGAGACTCAACTTCACTACTTTTTTTTTTGAGACGGATCTCACTCTGTCACCCAAACTGGAGTGCAGTGGCGCAATCTCAGCCCACCACAATCTCCGCCTCCCAGGCTCAAGCAATTCTGCCTCAGCCTCCCAAGTAGCTAGGGTTACAGGCACACGCCACTACCACCCAGCTAATTTTTGTCTTTTTAGTAAAGACGGGGTTCCACCATGTTGGCCAGGCTGGTCTCAAACTCCTGACCTCAAATAATCCACCCACCTTGGCCTCCCAAAGTGCTGGGATTACAGGCGTGAGCTACTGCACCCAGCCATCTTCACTATTTTTTTTCCTCCATTCTCTTTTGGAGTTTTATTTTCACATCCCTCTTCACAGTTATCATTCTCCCACTTATAAAAGAAAGATGAATTTCTTACACATCTTAGGTATTAATGTGGTACAATATACCTAAGTATAAAAACTTCCTGGGTTGCCAACTAAAGGGACAATTTGAAACAGTTTTTGCTTATAGAGACCTCACCTCTTGCATCTCACTACTGTCAGGTAATCCATCAATCCTGAGAGAGAACCCCTGGAAAGTAAAGCTAAGAGAACATTAGGAAGAAATACTGGGACTGGCGATATTTTATTTCATTCAGGCAGCAAATTTGTGGCACAGCTGTGTCTGACTTAAAATTGAGAAGTGAGATGGTTTTTGTGGAAACATGTATAAAACAAATGTAGACCTTTCCCAATAGAAAGTAAATTGGTTTTGACTGCGTGGTTTGCCAGTTAGGACTTTCCAGTAGTGTATATGGTAGACGTGTTCCGTAATTAGAATGAGCCTCAATCTACAGCTACAAAGTTTTGGCAAAAATATATTTAAAGCAAAAGATTAAAAATTAACCAAAAATATTTGAAATATTGGCAAGGATGTGAAGAAATTGGAATCCTTGTGCATTGCTGCTGAGAATGTGAAATGGGGCAATAGCTGTGGAAAATGGTATGCCAGTTCCTCAAAAAAATTAGAAGCCAGGCACAGTGGTGTGTGCCTGTAATCCCAGCTATTTGGGAGGCTGAGACAAGAGGATTGCTTGAGGCCAGGCATGGTGGCTCACGCCTATAATCCCAGCACTTTGGGAGGCCGAGGCAGGCAGATCACCTGTGGTCAAGAGTTCAAGACCACCCTGGCCAAAATGGTGAAAACCCGTCTCTACTAAAAATACAAAAATTAGCCAGGCATGATGGTGGGCGCCTGTAGTTCCAACTACTCAGAAGACTGAAGCAGGAGAATCGCTTGAACCCAGGAGGTGGAGGTTGCAGTGATCCAAGATGGCACCACTGCACTCCAGCCTGGATGACAGAGTAAGACTATGTCTCAAAAAGAAAAAAAAAAAAAAAGGCGAGATAACCAGAAAATATAACAGCCACTAAAAAGAAAAAAAGTTACTGAGTTCTACTGAGTTCTACTTTGTGTTCAATATCTCTGTGTGCTGGCCATGGAGATTATCAAAACAATAAAATGTCAAGGTGCCTATGGTTCATGGGGATGGAAATATAAAGAAATCACAACATTGTTCAACTCTGCTCTGAGACAGAGTTGAGTGCCCTGGAGTACTCAGGGGTGACAGCTAACCCAAAGCAGGTGAAGTGGTCAGGTAAGCTTCCCCGGGGAGCTGAACTGAGGATAAATTAGAGTTAGCCTGGCAAAGAGAGGTGGTCTGATCTGTGCTTTCAGTTACGCTTTTATGACATGCACACCCATTTTAACGCTTGTACGGGCAAGGCTGTTGACCTTTCTCTTTGTGATTTCTTCCAGGGCTTTTACGCTCATAAAGCTCTCTTTCCACAAGAGGTCTGATGATTCTGCATCCTGTTTTTCCATAGTTTGATGTATTTTTACATTTAACTCTTTAGTCTACCTGGAAGTTATTTTGATGATTGGCAGTGGGATGAGACCCTTGTGGAAGGATGAAGAGGCAGAAACAGGAAGAAACGTCTTCATTCTGCTTCCCTTCTTCCTGAGTCGGTGACTCTGGGGTTCCCACCAGTCACCTTCTCTCCTCCCTGTGGTGTTTCAGTGATGGGTGAGTGGGAGGGTGTGTGGCTGCAGCCCTGGGTGATTGGAGGTGATGGTCCAGTAGACCATGTTGGCCTGAAGTAGGAGGGATGCAGAGCAGACTGTTGTGAGGACTGCCAGCATGGGGACTGGATAGGGCCGATAGAGGTGTATGTGCTTCCTCTCCCTGCCCATCGCTGCCACCCAACTGGCTTGGCCTCATTCTCTCTGGGAAGCAGCAGGAAGGCAGGAGTGGGTCATTTTCTTGTTTTCTTCTCTCTCTGCTGTCACTTTCCACCCCCCTCTCTGATGGATGGCACAGGCTGAGTCACAGCTAACGGCTTTCTACGGAGCCCTTGGAACTAATGAAACTGCTAACAAGTGCCTGGGTAAATGAGTTGCCGCCCCTGCATCACTCTCCCCCTCCATCTCCCTGTTCCAATGAAGGCCATGGAGCAGGCCACAGGCTACAGAGCAGCTCATGGACGCTGGACACACAGAATGGGAATGAAGAATGGGGCCTGTCACCCTAAGCCTAAGGCAGGGTGGGGCGAAATCAGAGGGCAGAGGTAAGCACTGGGGAGAAGCATATGTGGAGAGAGAGTTGGTGAGAATTGTGGAGAAGTGTGGGGAGAGGCAGGTGGCAGAGATGTGAGCAAGAAGGAAAAGGCATATGTACCAGGGTGGGCTGGGGTGGATTGATGGTACCCTTCTGTGCCAGGCACTGGGGCACAAAGATAGGAATCCCCTGCCTTGTCCTTAAGGAAACCTGGTTGCTGCTTTTTTTTTTTTTTTTTTTTTTTAACTCCGGTCACCCAAGCAGCTGGAGTGCAGTGGTGTGATCTCGGCTCACTGTAGCCTCGACTTTTTGGGCTCAGGTGATCCTCCCACCTGAGCCTCCCAAGTAGCTGGGACTACAGGCACATGCCACCACACCTGGCTAATTTTTTTGTGTTTTTAGTAGAGGTGAGGTTCTTATGTTGCCCAGACTGGTCTCAAACTCCTGGGCTCAAGCGATCCGCCCACCTTGGCCTCCCAATGTGCTAGGATTACAGACGTGAGCCACGGCGTCCAGCCTACCCACTGTTTAAGTTGTCAAAAAGAAGCCTGTGACACGAGCTTTACTATTCTCTTTTTACAGTGAGGCTCAGAGAGGCCAGGCAACTCTCCCAAAGTCACACAGTGGAGAAATGCAAGTGGGATTGAAACCCAGAACATCTGACTCCAGAATCCATACCCTTTCCACCACCTTGACACATTTGTGAGTACGTGTCAAGGAAAGACATGATCAGAAACAACTAAGAACAGATCAGTCTGGGTTGCTCTGATTTTCCCCGTTGATGGAATTATTTGGTTAGGGATGGGGGTGCCACAAGCTCCTCGTGTCTGGACTTAAGCAAGGCACACAGCAGAACCTCTTCTGACATCCTGTGGACACGGGGTGGTATGTGGGTGAAATGGCTCAACGGCTGGAAGAATTTTGTTGCTGTTTTTGTTTGTTTGAGGCAGAGTCTTGCTCTATCGCCCAGGCTGGAGTGCAGCGGCCTGATATTAGCTCGCTGCAACCTCTACCTCCCAAGTTCAAGCGATTCTCCTGCCTTAGGCTCCTGAGTAGCTGGGATTACAGGCACCTGCCACCACGCCCGACTAATTTTTGTCTTTTTAGTAGAGATGGGGTTTCACCATGTTGGCCAGCTTGTCTCGAACTCCTGACTCAAGTGATCTGCCCACCTCAGCCTCCCAAAGTGCTGGGATTACAGGCTTGAGCCACTGCGCCTGGCCAAGAATTTCTGATTAGATGAGAGGCTGTTTCTAAAGGCTCTAAAAGTTTCTAAAGTCCAGGACTGAAAGTGGGAAGTGGTGGCTTTGCACCACAGGGCTCTGCCCCGGTCCTGCTCTGTTGAACCTTTTTTTCCTTATCCTCTCCTCCATATTTATTTCTAATTATCGACGTAATATATGTCTGCTGTAGAAAACAGAAACTATGGCTAAGCCAAAAGAAAGAAAAAGCATCCTGATTCTCATCAGCACCACTTGCTGAACAGCCATTTTCAATTTGCTGTAACTTTTAACGTTTTTAGAATACAATATTAGGACCTGAAACCCACAACAAAAGAACTCACCGTTCACATTAAGGGTGCATCCTGCTAGTCTCTTTATTGCAAACAATAGCAAGAAAATGTAGCATGTTATTGGGTGCTAACAATGAGCTGGCGACAGTCCTGTGCTTCTGACAGGCATTATTTCATTCAATCCTCCTAACCCTTTACGGGCACTTTAAAGACCTATTTTTCACAGAGGACAAAACCAAAGTTCAGAGATGTAATAATTTCCTCAGGCCACAGAGACTGGTTGAACACTTGAGGCAGGGTTTGAACCAGGTTTTGTCTGATTCTGGAGTGGGGCTCTGAGCGAGTATGGGATGCCTCCCTCCAAAGGCGCCTGCAGGTTCACCTGGACGCATCCACCACTATTTGCCTTTCCACCCCGCCCTCTTACTGGGAAACGTGCAGGACAGTCCAAATCTCCCCGTTGCTTCTTTTCTGCTTGCACAGTAGCATCTGGGGACATGACTTAGAATGTGATCCCATACCAGGCACAAAACCCAAACACTCCTGATCTGTCAGTAGCCACCCATGGGTGCTTATTTTATAATAGGAGAGTGGCTTGCCTAGGAAAGCCAGGAATTTAAGTAACAAACGCTTGTTGAAAACTTACTGTTTTTCAGGTTCTGTTCTAAGCACTTTAGAAATAACTTTTTCTTTTTTTAATGACTTTTTTGGCGGAGTGCTGTGGCCCACGACTGTAAATCCCAGCACTTTGGGAGGGTGAAGCAGGAGGATCACTTAAGGCCAGGAGTTTGAGACCAGCCTGGGCAACACAGTGAGATCCTGTCTCAACAAAAATAAATAAAAACAAAAATTACCAAGGTAAAGTGGTGCATGCCTATAGTCCTAGCGACTAGGGAGGCTGAGGTGGAATGATAGTTTGAGCTCAGGAGTTCAGGGTTACAGTGAGCTGACTGGGCTACTGGATTCCAGCCTTGCTGATACAGTGACAGCCTGTCTCAAAAAAAAAAATTTTTTTTAAAGTAACATAAAATTGACCAGGCATGGTGGCTCACGCCTGTAATCCCAACACTTTGGGAGGCCAAGGCGAGTGGATCACCTGTGGTCAGGAGTTCGAGGCCAGCCTGGCCAACATGGTGAAACCCCGCCTCTACAAAAAATACAAAAATTAGCCGGGCGTGGTGGTGCACGCCTGTAGTCCCAGCTACTTGGGAGGCTGAGGCAGGAGAATCACTTAAACCAGGGAGGTGGAGGTTGCAGTGAGCTGAGATCACGCCACTGCACTCCAGCCTGGGTGATAGAACGAGACTCCCTCTCAAAAAAAAATTAATAATAATAAAGTAACATAAAGTAAGATTGACTCGTTCATTGGTGTACAGCTTTATGAGTTTTAACACATGTATAGATTCCTAGAGCCAACAATGTCTGAATAATGAACATTCATATACAAAAAGAGAACTTCAACCTAAATATCACACCTTATACAAAAATTAGCTCAAAATGGATCATATATCTAAAAGAAATGTAAAATGATAAAACCTGTAGAGAAAAGTAGGAGAAAATCTTCATGACTTCAGTTTAGGCAAAGAGTTCTTAGGCTGGACACCAAAACCATGAGTTACAAAAGAAAACGATTGACAAACTGGACTTTATCATAAATAAAAACTTTTGTTTTATAAAAGACAATGTTAAGAAAATGAAAAAAACAGCTACAGACAGAAAGAAAATAGTTGCAAATCACATACTCAACGAAAGACTTGTATTCAGAATATATAAAGAACTCTTCAAACTCAACAATAAGAAAACCAACAACGCACTTAAAAAAAAAAAAAATCATGAACAGACACTGCACCAGAGAGGATATAAAGATGGCAAATAAGCACATGAATAGATGTTCGACATCATTAGACAATAGGAAAATGCAAATTAAAACCATCATGAGGCGCCACTATCCACATATTTTACAATGGGCAATATAAAAAAAAATTGACAATCCGAAGTACTGAGGGGGTGCAGAACAGTTAGAACTCTTGTCCACTGATGGTGGGAATGCAAAATAACCATCCCGGAAAACATTTTGACACTTTTTTCTAAAGTTAAGCGCGCAGTTACGTATGACCTAGAAAACTCTCTCCAAGGTATTTATCCAACAGAGATGAATATGCCCACATGATAGCAGCTTTTTTTCGAGATGGAGTCTTGCTCTGTCACCCAGGCTGGAGTGCAGTGGCGTGATCTCGGCTCACTGCAACCTCCGCCTCCCAGGTTCAAGCAATTCTCCTGCCTCACCCTCCCGAGCAGCTGGGATTACAAGCACACACCACCACGCCCAGCTAATTTCTGTATTTTTAGTAGAGACAGAGTTTCACTATATTGGCTAGGCTGGTCTCAAACTCCTGACCTCATGATCCACCTGCATCGGCCTCCCAATATAGCAGCTTCCCCACCCCCCCGCCCCCATTATAGCAGCTTTATTTGTAGTTGATCCACACTGGAAACAGCCCTAATGTCTTTCAATGGGTGACTGAGTAAACAAACCACATTAATATATTGGGATATTTACTGCCTAGCAATAAAAAGGAATGGACTATTGATACACAGAACAAATCTCAAAGGCATTAGGGGTGGATAAAGCCTGTCTCAAAAAGTTACACACTGTATTATTCCAGTTGTATGACATTCCCTAAAAGATGAAACTATAGCGATGGTAGTGGGTGCCAAACATTAGGGGTGAGAGGAGGAGTGACCACACAGGGATAGCTCCAGGGAGTCCTTCGGAGTGATACAGTCATTCTGTGTCCTGACTCCAGTGGACACAGTCTAGGAATCCTTTCTCCATTCAGTTGCTTTTGCACTTTGGTCAAAAATCAATTTGCCATATTTGCGTGGATCTATTTCTGTACTTTCTATTCTGTCCCATTGACCTAGCTGTCTGTCACTCTGTCATTTCACCTGTATCACACTTTTTGTTTTTTTAAGACAGGGTCTCCCTCTGTCGCCTAGGCTGGCGTACAGTGGGTACGATCTTGGCTCACATCAGCCTCCACCTCCCGGGCTCAAGCAATTCTCATGCCTCAGCCTCCTGAGCAGCTGGGATTACAAACATGTGCCACCACGCCCAGCTAATTTTTTTATTTTTAGTAGAGATGAGATTTTGCCATGTTGCCCAGGCTGGTCTTGAACTCCTGGCCTCAAGTGATCCTCCAGCCTCAGCCTCCCAGAGTGCTGGCATTAGAGGCATGAGCAACTGCACCTGGTCTTTTTTTTTTTTTTTTTTTTTTTTTAAGAGACAGAGTCTCGCTTTGTCACCCACCCAGGCAGGAGTACAGTGGTGTGATCATGGCTCACAGTAACTTCAAACTCCTGGGCTTAAGCAATTCCCCCACCTCAGCCTCCTGAGTAGCTGAAACTACAGGCACTACCATGTCCAGCTAATTTTAAAACAAATTATTTTTAGAGACAGGGTCTTAACTACATTGCTCAGGCTGGTCTTGAACTCCTGGCTTCACGTAATACCTCTTGCCTTAGCCTCTCAAAGTGTTGGGATTACAGGTCTGAGTGACCCAGCTGGGCCTAAGAGTATTATTTTTTTAACTGTGAGTGAATTTTGAATTTTTGTCACATTTTTCTCTATCAATATCATCATTTGCTTTTTTTTTTTTTTTTTTCCTTTTGAGACAGAGTCTCACTCTGTCACTGAGGCCAGAGTGCAGTGGCATGATCTTGGCTCACTGCAACTTCTGCCTCCTGGGTTCAAGTGATTCTCCTGCCTCAGCCTCCTGAGTATATGAGACTACAGGCATGAGCCATGACAGCTGGCTAATTTTTGTATTTTTAGTAAAGATGGGATTTCGCCATGTTGGTTAGGCTGGTCTAGAACTCCTGATCTCAGATGATCTGCCCAGCTCGGCCTCCCGAAGTGCTGGGATTACAGGTGTGAGTCACTGCACCCAGCTTGATCATTTGCTTTTAATTTTTTTTTTTTTTTTTTTTTTTTTTTTTTTTTTTTTTTGAGACGGAGTTTCACTCTTGTTGCCCAAGCTAGAGTGCAATGGCATGATCTTGGCTCACCGCAACCTCCACCTCCCAGGTTCAAGCAATTCTCCTGCCTCAGCCTCCCTATTAGCTGGGATTATAGGCATGTGCCACCACACCCAGCTAATTTTGTATTTTTAGTAGAGATGGGGTTTCTCCATGTTGGTCAGGCTGGTCTCGAACTCCCGACCTCAGGCGATCCACCAGCCTCGGCCTCCCAAAGTGCTGGGATTATAGGCGTGAGCCACCGCGCCCAGCCCTGCTTTTAATTCTTTAGGCTGTTAATATGCTGAATTACAGTGATTGATTTTTGAATATTGAACCAGCCCTGCATTGCCAGGATAAATCTCACCTGATTGTAGCATTTTTAAAATATATATTCCCGAGTTCAGCTGGCTAGAATTTTGTTTTTGTTTGTTTTTCTTTCTTTCTTTCTTTCTTTTTAAATTTTTGACATGGAATCTCACTGTCGCCCAATCTGGAGTGCGGTGATGCAGTCTTGGCTCACTGCAATCTCCACCTACCAGGTTCAAGCTATTCTTCCTTAGCCTCCCAAGAAGCTGTGATTACAGGCGTGCACTACCATGCCTGGCTACTTTTTGTATTTTTAGTAGAAGTGGAGTTTCACCATGTTGGCCAGGCTAGTCTCGAACTCCTGACCTCAAGTGATCCACTCACCTCGGCCTCCCAAAATTCTGGGATTACAGGCATGAGCCACTGCGCCTGGCCAGCTAATATTTTGTTAAAAATTTTTACATCTGTGTTCATGAGAGATATTGATCTGTAGTTTTTTTCCTTAAAATATCTTTGTTTCATTTTGGTCTCAGGGTAATGTTGGCCTCATAAAATGAACTGGGGAGTATTTTCTCTTGTTCTATTTTCTGGAAGAGATTGTGTAAAATCAGTGTTACGTCTTTTTTCTTTTCTTTACTTTTTTTCTTTTTTCTTTTTGTTTTTTTTTTTTTTTTGAGACAGAGTCGTGCACTGTCACCCAGGCTAAAGTGCAATGGTGCGATCTCAGCTTACTGAAACCTCTGCCTCCCAGATTCAAGCAATTCTCCTGGCTCAGCCTCCCGAGTAGTTGGGATTACAGGCACCCGCCACCACGCCCAGCTAATTTTTTGTATTTTTAGTAGAGATGGGGGTTTCGCCATGTTGGCCAGGCTGGTCTCAAACTCCTGACCTCGTAATCCGCCCACCTCAGCCTCCCAAAGTGTGGGGATTACAGGCGTGAGCCACCGCGCCCGGCCATTTCTTCTTTAGTTATCCCGCTCTACTGCACACTTCCTATGATTGTGTCCGTGTTCAGGGCCAGGTGGCAGGAGGACACAGAGAAAAGAAAGCTATGGGGGTTCTCCTTCTTGGGACTACAACTCTTTTGAAAAACAAATACACACACAAGTTTGTGTGTATGAATGTGTGTGTGTGTGTGTGTGTGTGTATATATATATATATATAGTCCAAGCTGGTCTCATACTCCTGGCCACAAGTGATCCACCTGAGCCTCCCACAGTACTGGGATTACGGGCATGACCCACTGCCCCTGACCCACAACTCTTGATCAGAGGGGGAAAGATTTCCATTCCTCAAAGTTTTGGGTGTCTGTGGACCCTGCAGCCACTGATACTACCGTCACCACTATTACTTCCATGGCATTGTCTGGGGACTGGAGCACGGGAGAACGAAGAAAAGAAAAATTGAGCTCCTCTTCTCTTTCTCAGTGTTAGACCTTCCCTTTCCATTCCTCGAGGCAGAGCCAGCATTTCTCCTGTTGACCTGTTGATCTTTCTTTCTTTCTTTCCTTTCTTTCTTTCTTTCTTTCTCTTTCTTTCTCTCTCTCTCTCTCTCTCTCTCTCTCTCTCTCTCTCTCTTTCTCTCTCTCTCTCTCTCTCTTTCTTTCTTTCTTTGATGGAGTCTCACCATGTTGCTCAGGTTGGAGTGCAGTGGCACAATCTCAGCTCAAAGCAACCTCCCCTTCTCGGGTTCAAGTGATTCTCCTACCTCACCCTCCCACATAGCTGCGACTACAGACACCCACCACCACACCTGGCTAACTTTTGTATTTTTAGTAGAGATGGGGTTTCGCCATGTTGGCCAGGCTGGTCTTGAACTCCTGACCTCAGGAGATCCACCTGCCTCAGCCTCCCAAAGTGTTGGGATTACAGGCATGAGCGACCGCGCCCGGCCCTGTTGATCTTTCTCATCGCCCCAGTGCCCATTCTGGATTTGGGGCTGTCTTGTATCCAGGCTGGGGAATATCAGAGAAAAAATGGGAAATTTGCTTCAGCTCAGTGGAACGCTGACTTCTGACTTTCTTCCCCCGTTTCCCCTCTGTGTTTACTTTCACACTCCTCAGAGAGCTGCCCTGTGCATGTCTGTCCATGTTTCACAGCAGCGTTCAGTGGGAGAGACAGGGTGGAGGGTGCTTACTCCATCTCATCTGGAATAGCTTTTTAAACTGTCACAATTACATGAAGTAGGTATTATTGTTATCTATATTTGACAGAAGACAAAACTGAGGTTCCTAGAGGGTAATTTTCCCAAGATCACACAGCTAGTCAGTGGCCAACCTAGTCATCCTAGCCCCAGAGTTTGTGGTCTGAGCCGCTAGTTCTGCAGCTTTAGAAGGAGCTGAACACAACAGTTCTGTGGGGTGAAATATGGGGCTCATGTGTTGTGGATAGGGCTTGATATATCACTTCCTTTAACCTGCAGGGTGTATGAAGGAAGAGTGCATAGTGTTTAGGGAATTGCTTTCTTCTTTGATGAAGATCTGGACTGTGGTGGGAGAGGAATAGACTTCTGTCTTTAAGACATATGCATGTGTGTGTATATGCGTATACATGCTTATATATGTGCCTGTGTGTAAGCCATGCAGCCGTTGAAAGTGAAGATGTGGATCCATTCATTCAACAAGTATTACTTGAACCCCCGCCATGTAGCACACATTATTCTAGGCACTGAGGATACATCAGTGAAGAAACAGACAAAAACCTCTGCCCTCATGGAGCCTGCGTTCTAGTAGACAGACAGTAAACATACAAATAAATCAATTACATAGAGTGCCAGAAAGTGATAAGTCCTAGGGAATAAACAGGGCAGATAAGGAGGATTGGGAGTGTTGGGATAAAGGGCTGGATATATTTATTAACACGAAGTGATGTCTGCCATGTACTGTTGAATGCACTTCCTAAACTGCGATTTCATATGACTTCCTGGTATTCCAGGGGAAACTCATCCAGTAAAGTTCAGCCCTTTATGAAGAATTCCCCTGTGGTTACATTCCGATTCCTGGACCTGCTGCCACCCTCAGAGCTGCATGCTCCTTCTTCAGACTTTCTAAGAATGACTCAGGTCATTGGTGGAGTGAAGCCAAGATTTCCAACTCAGTCACCTAAAGAGACGGAGATACCATTCATGGAGCTGGAGATCCTGGAGATTTGAGAATTCAGATAACAAGCTAAGATAAGGGTGAGCTACTGACTTGACCTCTCTGTGTGTCAGTTTTATATCTGTAAAACTGGGCTAATGATGGCACATTATGTGTGGTGAAGTCTAAGATAATATGTGAGACGTACCTGGAATAGCACTTGGCACAGTGTAGGCACTTGAGAAATGTTGATTTATCATTTTTGCTTTTAGGCTGCATTAACTTTAAGCTGACTGAGAGATATCCACGGGGATATATCTAGAAACAGTGGACAATGTGGATCAGGAACTCAGCAGAGGAGCAACGACACAGATTTTAGGGGTGGTTCAAATCTTGGGGGTGGATGACAACTCCATGGTGAAAAAGAGAAAGAAGAAGAAAAAAAGAAAAGAGAGTCAAAGATCTCATCTTGGGAGCACCAATATCAAAGGGAAGAAACAGGAAAAGCCAGTAAAAAATCACTTTTTGTTTTGTAGTTAAATGGCTAGAAAAAGAAAGAATTATTTTAGTTGTTTCTTGGTTGTTTTTTGTTTCTCAATGGATAGTTTTGTTTAAAACTTTTTATGGTGCTGGTTGACCTCTATCTCCTCATTCTTCCCCACCACGCCCTGCCCCTGGTAACCACTGTTCTACTCTCTGTTTCTTTATATCTAGCTTTAAAAAAAATCCACAGATAAATGAGATCATGCGGTGTTCTTCTCTCTGTGTCTGGCTTATTTCACTTAGCTAATGCCTGCTAGGTTCATCCATGCAAATAAGTTTAGACCTCTAATGTACAGCACAAGGACGACAGTTAGTAATGCTGTATTGCATGCTGGAAATTTGTTGAGAGCAGTTTAGGTGCTCTCTTAGATACACACATGCACAGAACTATGTGAGCTGATGGATATGTTAATTTGCCTGATCCTAGTAGTCATTTCTCTATGTATATGTATATCAAGATATCACGTTGTATACTTTAAATATGTACAATAAAAACAAAACAACAAAAACTTCCATTTTTATTGTAAAACAAAACACTAATAAGAAAACCAGGTAAAACAGACCAGGCATGATGGCTCACGCCTGTAATCCCAGGACTTTGGGAGGCCGAGGCAGGCGGATCACCTGAGGTCAGGAGTTTGAGACTAGCCTGGCCAACATGGTGAAACCTCGTCTCTACTAAAAATACAAAAATTAGCCAGGTGTGATGGCACGTGCCTGTAATCCCAACTACTCAGGATGCTGAGGCGGGAGAATCACTTGAACCCAGGAGGTGGAGGTTGCAGGGAGCCGAGATCACCCCATTGCAGTCCAGCCTGGGCAACAGAGCAAGACTCTGTCGAAAAGAAAGAAAGAAAGAAAGGAAGGAAGAAAGG